>NC_057814.1:15360186-15660186 GCF_018294505.1 Triticum aestivum | reverse complement strand
AGACTACATACAGACGTATATAGACATATTTGAGAGTAAAAATTCACTCATTTCGCTCTGTATGTAGTTAATATTAGAATCTCTAAAAAAACTAATATTTAAGAAGCGGAGGGGGTATTTATAATTAATTTATCATGCCCTGATTGCTACTCGTCCGTGTACACGAGGCCATGTGCATGCGGTCATCACCCTTCGCCATGTGCATGTGGTCCCACGCAACCTTGGTCGTTCACTTGGACTAGAGTGTTGAGACCATCTCGGGAGGCACGGAATGACACAATGCCTCCATGGCTAGGTGATCCACCTCCGGTTCGTTTACGCCAACATCCACTGCATCGCACACGCCACGGGCGCCTATCATCATGTCCACCAAAATTACCCAATCCGCATAGTTTATACTTGTTAGGGTCGGCCACTATGCCGATCGGATGGACTCGTGCACCAACCGTTGCAAAATTAGTTCACCACCAACGTTTCCCTTCTTATTACTAATCCACTAGATCAGAAACGCGCCTTGGCGCGAGGGTGCCAGTCATAACAATGTGGCCAAGCAGGTAATGCCTAATTTAGTAGGAAGCCAGGTTTAGCATACGTATTCAAACAGGTTAACAAAGTAAAAGGAAGAAGAAACATTCACACGTACCAGGAGCAAAACATCTTCGAGTTCAACATTGACATGAGACTATAAGGTAGCATTCAGTTTAGTGTGTTCATGAGACCACAAAAGGTAACCACTTGACATTAAGTTCAGTATTAAAATCCTGAACATGAGAGATGAAGTACCAAGAGCAGGAACAAAATAAAAGGTAAAAACTACGTAGCCATAGCTATTAGGCTTACTAATAAGTTGCTTCATTTAGTTGCCTTGTCGATCAACTTCATAGGCGACACGACACATTAACCTGATGCGGGAAATCCATTAGATACATGGCATAGAACGTTTTGTGTAGACATTGCACTTGCAATTTTGTACCTTAGCCTTCTAAAGCTTATGGATAGTGAGCGATGGTTTCCCCTTTTCAATTTCGAAGGCGAAGACACATATCTGATACTCTCTGGTCCAGCAGTTCTGACAAAGTCTGACTAATTGTTTGTTATCATTGGTATCTTGTCCGTACCTATCATCATCCGGACTTGTCCGTACCCACCATCATGTCCTCGACCAATTCATCCTTCTAAAGCTTGTGGATAGTTTTTTAGATGCAGTTTTGTGAAGCAACCGGAGAAGTACTGCGAAAAGAACATGCATTGGTCACAGCTGGGTACTACGATACTCTACTTCTAAAGTAGTAGGGTATTGAAGGTCCATACCATCCTATGTCCAGGAGTGATGAATGTCTTGTTCATCTCACAAAGATAATATTTGATGACAGGGACAATTCAACCAATATAAAGCTCAAGTCGTTTGATCTCGCACGGGGAAATGTCTAATTCGCCTACATGGACACATTCATATATAAAGATGACCAAACTACCCAGTTGTGGTCCTGCATGTTTAGCATTTGATCTTTAGCCCAAGGTTATAAAAACATCTATAAACATGAGAAATGGAGATGAGCATGTTACCCCGCGTCAATGTCCTGTCAACTTGGTTTGAACCTTTCGCTTCTTAGTGCAGCGGTTTTTCTCTCAAGATTTGATCATAGAAAAAATAGAAAGCAAACATCAGAGAAGACAGGGTGGTTATAAGAATTTGCATTGGTTTATGATAAAAGGTCAAGGCAGCAGCGATGAGACGCATACTTGTTGCTTTCACATTGTGGATAGCTCGAACAATTCGCTTTTTTGTAGGACGATGCTCTCCTTAAAATTTTATCATACAAGAGACAGACAAATCTAGCATCTCGTATAATTGTTATAGGAGCATGCAGAAAGGGTCAAAGAGCTAGAAACCTATACAATGCAAAATCCATGTTTCAGCACAGGGAACAATAATCTTTGATACAGAACATGCACTTGTGAATTGGCAGGTAATATGAAGGTGTTGTTGGAGAGTACATCAGAATTTTACCTTCGCTTTCACTGACACATATCAAATCATCTTCCCTTGACCCTTTCATGATGTGGTTGCTGCCGGTGCTCTAGGAAGAACAAAGCTGTGTTAATATTAATTTTAAAAAACACATGGTGATTGGGAAAAGCAAAGGTGAAATCACATAACAGATCAGGTTCAATTAATATGGTGTCATAATTAGATACTACCATACAAGTATATTTGAAAGACCAAGGAAAAGTAATAACCTTATTATCAATACTTATTTATTCATGAACACATGGTAGTAAGCATAGCAGCTACAAATACGTCCATACACCCGATCAAGAACCGGACCATGCTCAGGCGCATTAACTTTCTTTTGCAACGGCAAAACCAACGAGCAAGTAACAGTGGTATGAGTAAGATAAAAACATGAATAAATGAATAGCCAGGAAGAGGTAGGGATGACGAGGAGGGGGGGGGGGGGGGGGTTGCGGTGTGGGCAAGGTTTACGAGTCGAAGAGTGGTTCCGAGATTGAGACTCATAGACTAATCGTGACTAGTCTAGACTAGTGCTGGACTAGTCGACATGGTACTATAGTACTCAACTATTAATACCTAATAGTAGTATGTAGTATATTACTAACAGTACAGTATGCAATAAAACCAGGAGTGCTAGGCGTTGCTCGCCACGCCCAACCCAATGCCACGTAACACCCCCCAGCTGGCCCATTTGGGCCCAAGTGGCTAGCCTACATAGCCTCCCAGTCACTGGAGCCCTACCTCCCGATTGATCCCATTGCCGCCGCCAGCACCATCACGCACAGGAGCACGCGCGCGCACGCCCCATGCCTCCAGCCGCCTTCCGCCGACCCCGGCTGCTGCCATCGACCACCACCATGCCTCCTCCTCTCCTCCCCTCTATCTCTCTTACTTCTCTTTCTTCTCAGGGCTGCGCACACCTACGTGTCACGACAATGGCCGCCACGCAAGCATGAGCTCTGGCCGGGCTGGGTGACTTATCCCCTCAAAATTTTGAGTCGGTCGACTCAAATAGCTCGACTAGTCTGTTGACTGCTCGACTCGACCAAGTAGTCTACACGAGATTTGTAATCGGCACTCAAATTGCGACTCGTAGACTAGTCTCGACTAGTCCCTCGACTCGTAATCAGTGGGTGTGGGTCTGCCTGGAGAAACCATATATTTCACCTTGCTCGCTTTTGGAACAACGTATACATTTCCATTCCCCATGAACTTCCAGAGGAATAGTTCTACTAACAAAATCCCTCATGGTTGCTTTGCATTTGGTACATGTGACGCTAAAATCATCTTCCTTTATTAAAGACCATATATATCCATATGTAGATAGAAGAGGGGATATAGTCGTTCAAAGCTAAGGTGAGTCTGTTCCAGCTAATTCCTCAGATTCCACTTTCCTGGTTGCCTTGCCTTTTGCCATGACTTGAAAAATGTTACTATACCAAGTAGCAACATTATTGCGCTCTATACCACAAGAAAAAAGAGCAATATCCATTTATATCACATATTATAAAGCTAGGAAGAATTGTTTTAACAAATCTGAGATTCCACTTTACGCTTGTAACATGTGCTAGTGACATGATCATCTATTGAATAAAGATAAAGCACTGCAACCTGACCATTAGTTCACAACAAAGTCAAACTGCACATATTATTATCAATATTGCACAGGTGACATGCTAAGAAATTGCACATGTCAAATGCATCCCTACAACATACTATCATCTAGCTAGCATGGGGCATGTCAAGAAGCCAGGAATCAAAATTTTAGTAGACATTATGGACAATCTATCTACTTTAAATAACAGTATGGAGTGACTAAATAGATAAACAAATTATCTTATACACAAAAAGAAAGATTGCATCCACATATCTAAATTAAGCTCAATGCTTTCGACACATGGATTCTTCTTATGTAACAGTACAACCCAACCACTGAGGATCCAATGCACAACAAGGCAGAACGGAAAAATCAAGCAAAATGTACAACAAACACTAACGGGGGCCAACAATATAACAACAGGGGGGAAAGCACTACAACCTGACCATTAGTACTATCGATGCCAATGACCATGGTCTCAAGGACATGAATAGCATCAAACATCGAGCGAAATAGAAAATTCCTGAAGCAAGAAGATTAATATTGACTCGCACATCTTACTGCCGCCTTTCTCGTGCTTCATGCCTAGCTACAATTCCCAGCAGTTCTTTTCCAGAAACCATCTTGTTATCAGAGAAAACCCCAAAGACTGCAAAAGTATAAGCAGAACACGAGAATGTGAATGAAGTTACAAAATTTATATACATTCATGCCATTTAACTAAGAAAACATGATCAATCATACCAGAAGGAGCCAATTAAAGTCAATATCAAGTACAAAAGACTGTCATTATTTAAGATGAATATGCTTAAAGCCTCTCTGATTTAGCCAAAGCAGGAGAACATCTAATATAACAAAAATAGCAGGGTGAGGTGTTTTTCTAATCATCACGTAGAACTAAAAAGTATCACTTCCATACAACCCAGAATATAAAATTAGATGGAAAAAACATGCATGGACTCAACTCTTCAGCAAAATAATAGATGTCTATTCAAAGCTATATGTACTGCTAGCAAAACATTATGTTAAATAATAGGAAAAAGGAGATGCCATATCAATGGATAGATATATGTCTAAGAATTTTTGGCTTAGAGGCCGACGATTCAGTGTATGGAGGTAGTGTTCATAGGCCTAGAGGCAGCCTTAGAGGTGCCAAATACTCACATTGTGGATGCCCTTACTACACAGAGCCTAACTAAGAATGCAACAACCAGTCCTAGCTAGGCTAGTGCCTTTTCCTATACATCTTAAAAACTACAGCCACGTCTCCCATAATTTATGGGATGATGCAAATCTGCCACTTGGCCATCGTTTACACATTCTTAAATCTGAGACATACTTTAAGTCTGCAAGATCCCCAAGTCACAACAGGCAAACAAATATATGTGCACAGTAGCCAACAACCATCGGTGCATTTCCTATATGTTTCCCTCCATTCTAACTGTAAATGGTCAAATCTGGCATCGTAATTCAAAACAATTGAAAGCTAGCTAGCTATTGCTTTCAAACTTAATAAAGTAGCTTAAAAACCACATTAACCTATGGTGTAATTAAATGGGGCTATCAATCTTCACATGTATGATGGTGGTTAACTATGCAGTATGGAGTATGGACAAAAAATTAACCAGCGCACCCTGAGTGCAAAGAAGAAGGAACCATCAAGGCGAAAGGAACAAGGGGCGAGGGCGAGGCATGTGAACATGCTCAGAAGTGTGGCGTGGGGGCGGCGACGAGGGCATCGACGGCGGTGCTGGCGTCCGGTTACCAGCAACATTGGGGGGGGGGGGGGGGGTCACAAATGCTTTGGCCGGTCGTGTAGCAAGTGCGGCCTACTGCGCCCCTTCCCCGTCTTAGCTAACTCGCAAATATTGAATATGTATCATAGATGAAAATGTAGAGGTGGCAGACTGATAAAAGAAGTTTAACCAAAATTTAGTATGACTCAAAGAGTAGAAGATATTCTCTCGTTCTTATAAGATGTTCTAGCATTTTCTAATTCGGATTTATATAGGCACATTTTAGCTTCTTTTTTCACTCATTTATCTCCATATTTAGTCCATATTGAAAAATCCAAAACATGAGATATAAGGGATCATATTCACTCATGCTTTCTTTTATATGATTGAACTCTTCCACAACAAAATTTATGGAGTTAATTAGACGTGCATCCATTCAAGCAATCTATATTCCAGATTGTACCTGGCAGTGATACAAAGACGACTTGGGAGTGCACTAATAGGGAAAACCTTATACACAGAACTTTAGCAGTAGCACGTGCTAAAAAAGGCCGCTAGTGCTACATAGCAGTAGCGCGTGCGGGATAACCGCGCTACAGATACAAATGTAGCAGTAGCGCGTCTCCAAAAAAAGCACTGCTACAAAAAATCCCACTACTAAGCCGATAGGCTACACATAGTAGTAGCGGTCTTATAAAAACCGCGCTACCGCCAGGATTATTGTAGCAGTGCGTTTACGGCGAAAAGCGCTGCTACTAACGAAAATAAAATAAGATGAAAAACAAATAGAAAAGTAAATCAAAAAGAAAGAAATAGAAAAAGGAGAAAGGAAAAAATAAAATGTAAAGAAAAATAAATGAAAAGGAAAAAAAGGAGAAAGGCATAGCAGTAGCGCCTGTTCGTAAGAGGCGCTATAGATAATATAGCAGCAACGCATTTTTTGACCCCCGCTATAGAAAGAGAAAAGGAAATAAGAAAAGAAAAGCAAAATACATAGCTATAGCAGTAGCGCGTTTAGTAAAAATCGCTATAGCTAACTTAGCTATAGTGCTTTTTCAGAAACGCGCTACCGCTAAGTTTGACTTAACCCAAAAGCGGTTTCCCCCCCGGCCACCACTTCTCCCCCAAATCCCTCGCCCCACTTCTCCCCCAAATCCCTCGCCCCACTTCACCGCCGTCTCCCCAAGTCGCCATCGCCCCACTTCGCCGCCGTCTCCTGCCGACGTCGACGCCCCCGAAGCCACCAGAGCCGCGCGCCATCGACGCCACCGGAGCCGCCCCCAACGCTACCGGGGCCGCCCTTGGCGCCACCGGAGCCACCCTCGACGCCCCTGCCTCCCTCGCCACAACTGCCTCCCTCACCGTCACCGGAGACGCCCCTGCCTCCCTCGCCACCACTGCCTCTCTCGCCACCACCGGAGCCATCCTCTGTAAGCCCCCACCCCTCCTCTCTCTCTCTCTCATGCATAGCACAAACGTTGGACAGAGAACTACCTAGCTAGGTTAACTAGTTTAATTAGGTTAATTATCTAGGTTAGTGCAAAAATTTAGTTTGGGCTTTCACAGAGAACTAGTTAGGTTAACTAGTTTAATTAGGTTAATTATCTAGGTTAGTGCAAAAATTTATTTAGGGCTTTGACAGAGAAGTAGCTAGGTGAACTAGTTTAATTAGGTTAATTATCTAGGTAAACTAGGTTAACTAGCTAGGTTAATTAGGTTCGTTAGGTTAACAAGCTAGGTTAAATAGCTAGGTTAATTAGGTTCGTTAGGTTAACAAGCTAGGTTAACTAGGTTCGCTAGGTTAGAGGAAAAATTTATTTTAGAGCATTAGGTCAGAAGGGTTGGAGAAATGGAGTTCCTTTGCAATTTAATTGGGTTCTGTCCTAGGCAGAGAAGGGTTAGAGAAAATAATGTGTGTGTGTGTGTGTTTGTGTGAGAGAGGAATAGCTAGAACAGAATTTGTGTTCTGTCTAGGCAGAGAAGTGTTTAGTGAGGTCATTTTGCAAAGGTTTTTGATTTTTGAAAAGACCACTATTTTTCTAGGAAAAGAATTTAGGCAAATTTCATTTTAATGATGATCCCTTCCTAGACTTTTATTGTTGATTATATCTTTTCATTGAAGTGGTCATGTTATATCTTTTCATTGAATTGGTTCGATTGTGCCCAAGTGGCCTTTTGTTGTTTCCAGGGAATGAAGCCGAGTGGCCTATGTTTTGCCGGAATGTTGATTCATTTCCGTTCCGGAAAATTTCAGGTGCTCGATTTGTCCACTTTTTAGCAAAGGTCATGCCGAAATTTTCCGTGAATTTCGGCATGACTTGTGCTATAAACTAGGACATATCGAGTGCCCGGGATTTGCCGCACCGGGAAGGAGCCAACGTTCCTGCAAAACATAGGCCTTTTTTTATGTCATTATTCATTTTATTAGGTCTAGAATTAATTGACTAGATTTAATCGTAGGAAACATGGCTAGCAACGATGAAGGACAGGGTTGTGGTGATTGCGACAACGTCTACCTGGCGGCAGACGAATTTTTGAGCCTTGCCGACGATCAACGGATGTTGTTGCTGGGCCCACCTATCACATCGGAGACTGAGACCGAGATCGAGACCGGTGCTGAGACTGAGACCGGCGCCGAGACTAGCGGAGCCAGTATAGAACCGAAAGCAAAGAGGCAACGGCGCCCAAACCAGCTCATGACTACTAGACTGGTGGTCACGGGGGTGGACGACGGCATTTTTGAGCCAAAAGCGCCCGCGATAGAGCGCGCGTGCTACGGCAATCAAATAGTCTGCATCATACGGACAACCGCCACCATCAACGATGAGAAACTACAGAAGATAGATAATATGAGGCCCTCCCTCCTAAATAAGCTACACCAGATATTCTTGTTCCCGGGTCGGGATGAAAAGGAATATAAAAATCCAGATAAGGACCCGACAATGAAGAAGATAAACAAACACGCCATGACCAAGTTTGGCGACGCGTTGGACTCCTGGAAAGCAAGGGTGAAACATCGGATCGTCAACAAAAAGGAACCCTACTCCGAGATTGCAAAGGATAATCCGACAATCGCAGAAGAGCAGTTTCAAATATTCAAGGCGGCTTGCGAGGCCGAAGCTGCCAAAAAAAGTCGAAGTACATGAAGGGGCTTCAACAGAGGAACATGGGGTGCCACCACCTCGGAAGCCGTGGTTACGGCGGGAAGAGGTCCATATGGGCCAAGGAGGACGCGGAACGCGAAAGTCTGGGCATCCCAAACCCCTTGACGGACTTCACCGTCCCGCAGGAGCATGACGTCCTCAGGGCCCGGTACCATTGGGACCCAGTCAAGACGTTTTTTGAGACGGACCCAGTCACGACGGAGTTCATGAGACTGCTGGTAATTTTAGTTTCAGATTAATTCTACTGCACATTTAGTCATATTTCTAAATGAGCCCTGTTCCTTTTGCAGAGTGAGCAGCACAGGATTGCAGCCGAAAGCGACTCGCCATCTGAGGCATTGGCGAGGCCCAAGTGGGACACTCCATTCAACCAGGTGTTGAACATATTGAAAGGACTCCCAGTGGACACTCGGCCGTTGTATGGACACGTGCACGGTGTCGGAGATGGCGCCACATGGAGGTACTACCGTGAGACCACGGAGGAGAGAATGGAAAGACGGAGGTTAACTGAAGAAAACATCGACAAGAAAGTTGAGATTGCGGTTGAGAAGAAATCAGCTGAGACAGTCGCAATAGCAGTAGCTGCCGCAAAACAGGTGATTGCAGATATGTCTGGTGTCTTGGTTCCGGGCGTTTTCAGTTGGAGTAGGCAAAATCCAGAAAAAATGTAGCGGACTTTCCCGTTGTCGACTTCTTCGGGAGCAGCTCGACTAGCGTTGCACCAGCACTTGCACCTGCTCCTGCATCGGCTCCCACACCTGCTCCCGCACCTGCTCCCGCACCGGCTCCTGCACCTGCTCCTGCACCTGCTCATAGCAGCTCGTCCTCCGTCTCGGACGTGCTCGGCGGTGCTTCGTCTTTGGCTGAGCTTGACGCCCTCACGGTATCTGTCATACCGGCCCTCTTCAATAAATGTATAATCTCCCGTTTCCATTGCCTTTCGGATGTCTCACGTCGCATACATGTCTTTGCAGGCCGATGTAACCCAGTGCACCATATCGTACACCATCGGCGACCTGAAGGTGGACGTGGGGAAGGCGACGATAATGAAGCCGAAGGAACCATTGTTCCACAGCCGACCGATCCCCCCTGACGTCTTCAAGGTTTCCGTGGTCAGTGTCAAACCGGGCCACGAGAATTTGGCTCCTCCGGTAATAGGGGGGATGACAACGAGACCCCATGGCGGCTTGGTGGTTGCAATGGGTGGGTCCTGTTGTGGCCAAAGAGTCTGCTTCGTCTGGAGGCGGCCGGGAGCACACCCACGAGCACCCAGCCTCAGCAAGGTATGAACATCAACACCCCACCTACCCAATTAGTGTCGGCTGTCGTGCTGGGTGATAGCGGACGGGGTGAGGAAGAGGCTCCATTAGTCGCTGATGACGTCGCCATAGATGAGGATGAGGATGACGATGACACTCAACAGTCGGTGCCTGAATTGCCGCCTCCGGAGGCTGAACGTATTATAGACAAACTTCCAGTAGGAAAGAAGCATAGGAAGAGACGGAGGAAAGGCAACAAAGCTGCTTCTATGATCCAGCCGCCTCAGCAGCCTCGGGTTCAAGACCGTATACCTATCCCCGGTGCGGCAAAATGGCATATCGCCGGTGAACCAATCCTACCTAAGGCAGCGTTAGAGGCCACACACGGCGGTCTAAGGAGACTTCATGACGATGTGCTGCAGAGAGGGAAAAGCCTCGTCACCTCGGAAAATCCAGGATACCCACTCTACATGGTTAACGTGCCGCGGCAAAGGTCGTACGTCCACACATGCCCCGCGGACAAGTTCTTCCGTCGATTCGATTACATCTTCGACATGTTTCACTTGAAGAAGCTGGATTTTACGTTTTTCCGCCTTTTTGCCTTGTACATGAACTACATCATCGGGATTGAGCAGATACCTTATATCTGTGTCGCTGACCCGTACTTCATGCACGAGGGCTTCTTGGCAGTCTGCGCAGAGCACCGTGAATACGCGAGGGACTACATTGCCGATTTCATGGTCGCCAATAAGGACAAGGAGGCGATTCTCGTGCCTTATCATCCCATGTAAGTCATCCACGCGGATATCCTTTCTTCGATTTAAATCATTCATTTGCATGGTGGAGGCTAATTAATTTGAGGTGTACTTATTTTGGGCAGCGGCGGGCGCGCCGTCCTCATCATCCTTTACCCCCGATACTCCCACGCTCTTTACTTGGACTCGTCATCAAGTCTGTTCTCGACAGTGCTATCTTTTACTACGGCGTACGGGGTGGAGAGATCAAGGACAAGAAGAAAAAGGACGGCAGGCCCGCCTTCGGCCATAAGACCGACTTCTGCTGCATCCAACAACCGAGTGATTCTCTTAGTAATGGATTCTATGTACTACACCACATGCTGGAGTACAGACGGGATCATCAGGACCTTCGCGTGTCACCTCAATCCGGTGATGCCCATATTCTGCAATGGGCAAAGATCGTAGAGATATCCCGGATCATCGACTTCGAGCTGAGTTCTATCACATCCAGCGTGAACTTGCCCGAGTCATCGTAAAGGAGGTCCTCGACAAAACAGGTCTATTCTACGAGGAAGCGCAAATGTCGCGGGAAGACGTCCGAACACGCTTAGCCGCTCAGCGTCTCGACCTGAAGCCTTTCACTAAGCTCGGGTACTATCTGCCTGACTTGGATGGATGGAACGACATGTTGGAGTGATTGTCGATATATGACAATGTGTCCGTTTAGTCCATACTTTATGAATGACGAAACTTTGAGTTATGCACGACGAAACTTTATTTGTGATGTAATTAAACCGTCCTCCTCAACTAGCGAAGATCACGCTGGTTAGGGCATTTTGGGTACGATGAACTTTGTTATTTATGCTTATGATATGTTGCTTCTATTTTTGCCAAGTCTGTCTCTTTCTGTTGCTCAACTATGTATGTTGCATATCATCGACTCATGTGACGATGCAGGTGCATAGATCATCGATGACGAAGAAGTGCAACGCCAGAAGTATACGACAAGTGGCCAGAGTGTCAGGCCCAGGTGTACCGGTTTCCTCTTTCCGAGCGACAGCCAGTAGTTAGTTTAGCTAGGTTCACGCCAATGCGAGAGAGGGATATGAACTCACCTGCATAGTTCCGCTCTCACTCATAGTGATAGCTCTTTTCGCGTATATCATTGTTTAGATGGATGACGATGTAGTTGCAAGTAATCGAGACTTGTATCGCTATTTTTGAGATGATGATGAGAGACCACTTTGTGTTGGATGATGATTATGATAATGACATGATTTGATGAGACTATTTGTATGTATATGCTATGATTACATTTGTATGTGTTTGATATGCTAAAGATTATTGTATAAAGCCTGTTCAAATACAAAACAAATATGTAGAAAAAAATGGAAACTAAGAGAACTAGTAGTAGCGAGGGGAATAAAGTTAGCAGTTGCGCTCTCTTACCAGTAGCACATCCTAGCTAAAAGCGCTGCAGCTATTAGCAGCAGCGCATGGCACCAAGCCCGCTGCTGCTAGCCATGTATAGCAGTAGCGTGGGACGACACGCGTTACTGCTACATGTTAGCTGTAGCGCCTTATCAGTAGCGCGGCACCCGCGCTACTGCTAGGCTTTTCCTAGTAGTAGTGACGTCTTACCGATGCCGAGGACGACGATGAAGCGGACGCCGATTCAACATGTCCTCCTCTTCCTAGACGTAGCGCTGTCACGTGAGGCACAGTGAGTATCAATTACTATAAAAATATAGTTCAATTCTAAATACTCCCAAAGAATACAGAGAGAGTAAACCAAATGAAAAAAAAACTGCTAAACCGAGTAAACTACTTGATTGAGTAGATTAGTCAATGGTTGCCAACCATATAACCGAGACAAGTAGTTCATACAATACACCATTTGCTCTTTCTACAGGTATGTAGCGAAGAATAATAGAGGACATCCCAATTTAATTGCAGGACCACTACACACAATGCTCTTAAACAGATATATTCATGTTCAGTTACAATTTCTTCATATGGGCACATCTATTACCTAATATTAAAAGACGGAAGATTTCATGGTTCTTCATCCGTCACCTCTTCATAACCGTTGATTTTATGTTAACCTTAAAGACTGACGGTTGAGATTTAAAATTAAATATATATATACACGTTGCCGCAGGGTCTTATCCGATACACAAACAAGCCCCGTACCCGTTTTGCTAGCCTGTCTATTTTTTAGCCCAGATCATCTCAATCTCGTCCCAGCCCACGTACAAAGGCTGATGGGCTTGAAAACAATATCCATTCATCCTCTGGCTCACATCTCTCTCCTCTCGCTATTTTTCTAAAAAAGAGAAAAATCTCTCTCCTCTCGCTCGTCGCTCCGTGCATGTCTTGCACGAGCACGGTGCCCCACCGGGACCGAATCGATCTTCTCTTCCGTTGATCCCTTCTTTGATCATCTCCTTCCCCTCTACCATCGCTGCTGCTAGCGTTCGTCTTCTACTCCAAGTCACCAACACAAACTTCTATTCCGACTGAGCACACGCCCATGGCTTGTCCGAAAGGGACTCCTTTTCCCAGTTCCATTGGCCGATGTAGGCACATGTAAAGACGCCTCGACTCCCTAGATCGAAACCGGTGCTCCATTGCTTCCCGTGCTCAATGTTGGTATAATCACGTCGTTCCGCCCATGCTCAACATTGATGTCTCGTCGTTCTTTGACTTTGCCGGATCTTGCTGTTCTGACCTCACCGGAACTTCATGGTGAGGGCTACACCAAGTAGATATACATATACACGCAGCCGTACCCAAGCTTTGCACGGCCGGAGCAGCATTACCATCCGCAAATTCCGTGTTGGGCTCCAACGGCTGGAGCTGCATCACCTCCACCCAGCCCCACGCTCCACACAGCCGCGCTCGGCTCCATCATGGCTCGTGCCTGCCCGCACTGGTACAACGCGGGAGCATTAATGGCTTCGGAGACCACGGCACACCGGCTGAGACACGGGCATGCTTGGCGCTGGCTGGAAGTGGACCGGCACGGACGTCCTGCTCCACCCGGCCGAGCTCCTTCACGGTACCCGTGGTACGACTGATGCCTACTTGGCTGCCGTCTGGCCGGAAGGGGACGCACGGATATTCTAATTGTCCCGGTCAATCTCCTCCTGGGCGCCTGGGCTGCGACCCAGGCCTGTGAGGCCGCCGGCTGTATGGGGATTCAAAGGGCGAGGAAGAATGAGCTGGACAGGGAAGGAATAATGGATCTGTGAGGAAGATGGGAGTTCCATTAGAAAGAAAACGAGACTGGGAGATAAAAGGGTTATGGGTTATTCTGAAGGGTCTGTCTACGTATCAGTCGGCGAAGTCTCAGTCGGCTGACGTCATCACATGTAAATTAGGCCCTTTAACTAGTTCTATTTTTGCTGGGTTGACTCGGCTAAGCACTTGGGCTTATTTCATTTTACTTGCTTGTTTGTTTGTTCTGGGCTTAGCACTTGGGCTGCTACCTCTTTCTGTTGTCATTAGACCGGGCCTTTTTCTTTCTTTTTCTTCGGCGGTCAGGGACGTACGGTGCCACCCGTAGATATGCCCACGTTTTGCTCAAAAAGAAAAGAGCTATGCCCACGTACAGATGCATGTGCATGCAGATGGATGGATATGGGTCTCTAGAGTGTACTATACGGATTAGCATGTCTACGTGTGTCATCTTGTCACAGATGTACGTATGTGTGTCACTGTGAGTACACGTGTCATTTGACTCGCCCGCCTCCTCTTTCGGCGCCCTCTCCGACAGAACAAAAAAGTCCAGTTGCGGTCGGGTTAAAAGACATGCAGTTGCGGTCGGGTGCTGCACTTGCAGTTGCGGGACTGTTGTTGGGCTTGCAACTGGCCCGCCACTCTCCTGGCGCCCACTCTGACAAAACAAAAATCGAGTTACAACCATGTTGGGGGACATGCAGTTGCGGTTGGGTGCGGCACTTGCAGTTGCGGGGCTGTTGTCGGGCTTGCAACTAGTCCGCCCCCTCTCCCGGCGCCCCCTCCGACAAAACAAAAGTCGAGTTGCAACCATGTTGGGGGGCATGCGGTTGCGGGCGGGTGCGGTACTTGAAGTTGCAGGGCTGTTGTCCGGCTTGCAACTAGCCCGCCCCCTCTCCCAGCGCCCCCTCCAACAAAACAAAAGTCGAGTTGCAACCATGGGGACATGCAGTTGCGGGGCTGTTGTCGGGCTTGCAACTAGCCCGCCCCCTCCGACAGAACAAAAAAACCCAGTTGCGGTCGGGTTAGAAAACATGACGTTGCGGTCGGATGCGACACTTGCAGTTGCGGGGCTGTTGTCGGGCTTGCAACTAGCACGCCCCTCCGACAGAACAAAAAAGTCCAGTTGCGGTCGGGTTAGAAAACATGCAGTTGCGGTCGGGTGCGACACTTGCAGTTGCGGGGCTGTTGTCGGGCTTGCAACTGGCCCGCCCCCTCTCCCGACGTCCCCTCCAACAAAACAAAAGTCGAGTTGCAACCATGTTGGGGGACATGCAGTTGCGGTCGGGCTGTTGTTGGGCTTGCAACTGGCCCGCCCCCTCTCCCGACGCCCCCTCCGACAGAACAAAGTCGAGTTGCAACCATGTTGGGAGACATGTAGTTGCGGTTTGGTGCGACACTTGCAGTTGCGGGGCTGTTGTCGGGCTTGCACTTGGCATGCCCCCTCTCCCGACGCCCCCTACAAAAAACAAAAGTTGAGTTGCAACCATGTTGGGGGACATGAAGTTGCGGGGCTGTTGTCGGGCTTGCAACTGGCCCGCCCCCTCTCCCGGCGCCCCCTTCGACAGAACATAAAGTCAAGTTGTGGCTGATATAGAAGACATGCAGTTGCGGTCGGGTGAGACATTGCAGTTGCGTGGCTGTTGCCGGGCTTGCAACTGGCCCGCCCCCTCTACCAGCGCCCCCTCCGACAGAACAAAAAAGTCCAGTTGCGGTTGGGTGAGAAGAGATGAGGTTGCGGTCTGGGGTGACACTTGCAGTTGCATGCCTAGTGTCGGACATGCAAAATGGCCTGCCCCCTCTCCTGCCACCCCCTCCGACAAAATAAAATTAAAACAAAAAACATGTAGAAAAAACAACAAGTGAGAATAAAAATTGTTCATGCGTGTCAAATGTATCTTCTACAAAACTTAAATCTTCCAAAGATGAATGATAAAAATAGAAAAAAGTAGAAATAGAAGAAAAAACAGACAAAGAAAACATATAAAAACAAATACACAAAAAGATAAAATAGAAAATAAATAATAAATAATAAAGAAGAAAAAAAGCTAGTTAAGTACGCGTATCTTCTTTCTGTACACACAAGCCTATAACAGAAAAAGAAGAAAGAAAATACAAAATATTTACATGGGATACCTATTAAGAAATAAAATAAATAAACAGAAAATGAAAAATGAGACTGACCACAAACCGTAGCCCACAGCCCACGTAGCGGAAGGACTCAGCCAGCTGCCAGCCGCTCAAATAAAGAAAGCCCAATAGGTTTTGAACAACGGGAATACATCAGCGACAAATACAGATCAATCGAATCGTATGGTTAATCCTATCGACTGAGACTTCACTAATTCTCAGTCGACTGAGAATTAGCAGAACCCTATTCTGAATTCCTGATTGCTGTTGGTAGTAGCAGGGATGGTGAAAACAAATCTGCGCCATATCCTTCAGAGAGAGCTGAAAACCTGGTTAAAAAAACTGAAAACTCCAGCCGGGTCCATCTGTGTGCGAGAGAGCAAAACCAAATTTGATGGATGTTATGAATGGTATATCCACTCAAGGTGAGTAGGTGCATGTAAGATGTTGCAACACCAGATTGATATCTGGTATTTAATCAGTCTTGTATCACCATTGCTTCAGTGGCGGTTTAAATTAGTCTACTCTTTTTCTTAAGTTAATGAAGTTGCCCACTATTTGTTACAGAGGATCAGGAAAGTTAGATCTTTGTGTGCATTGTGAATTTCCTTTTTGTTTGCATGTGTTACACTTACGGTTAATAATTAGTATGGTCAGGTTAGGTAAACTGCACATAGTAATTTTATGTGCTCTGACGGAGAACTTTTAAGTGCCTCAAATTATCTATACAATTAATCTATTTTAGAGAGGAACATAATAGCACATGTGCCTCTAATTTTAGCATGTTAGGTCAGATTATTTCCATCTACAACCAAAGTGACGAAGATACAAGAAGACGATATGTCGACATATGCACTTCCGAATCTTCCGTTAACATCAAGATTGGTGCTATCTCTCTTCTGCCAAGGATCTCCTAACAGACATGCTCATGGTTGTGACTAATGCCCTTACTTTTTATTCTAAATAAAGGCTACATTGTCATACATGACGGCAAGCGAACTTCAAGGTCCCAATGTCTCATATGAAAAATCGTTGCAACAGAGTCTCAGTCGTGACGGTGAGGTCGACATCAGGTACAGGTGGTACAACTTCACCTTCTACCCATAGTTTTCACTTTTGAAACCAAATTTTTTTCGCTCACCCTCGAAAGCACCGAAATTTCGAAAACCATTTCGAGCAAATTAACGAAACTTTTAATTAAATTTGAATAAATTCGAACACAAAGTATTGAATAAGTAACTTTTTAGCACGAATTTTTCACCAGAACTTGTCTATCCGAATGGTGCGATCACTACTTCACTCTTTGTAGATCCAGGTTCGAATCCCAGTGACATAATTTTTTTGTCAAATTTTCGTATAGCAGGAATAGTAAAGTAGTAAAAAATTGTGCGCCCCTGGAATTCGAACCGAGGCCCTAAAGTGTGCAATAACACCAGCCTAACACTCTGCTAAGCATATAAATACAACTATGTTAGATTCCAGCTCTCTCTTATACGTTTAATTTTAAAATACCGAAATAATTTAAACGAAACGTAAATGTTTTGAGGACCCTCGAATTGAGCGAAATTTCGGAAATTTCGTCGAAAGTGAAAACTATGCTTCTACCTAGATAAGGATGGGCCTAGCACCAATTTTTTATATCATTCAAGGGTGCATGATTCATTATCTCCTCTGTTCACGGGCATCATACTCACCACACCAAGGTCACCAAGAGTGCAAGGAAAAAGATGATGAAGGTACTGGTCACGACCCTCGTCGTGTAGGGCCTTCATGCTGATAGTGGACGGATGGGATTCATGACGGGGCTGAGGCGGATCCCGGGCAGGATCTTAAGCAATTGTGCATGCTATGTCATGTCTATGTACACGATGCAGGGCGGGAAGGGTGTCAATTATGACACGGTCAGGAGGTAAAAATATACATAATCCTTTCATGCTTTCTTCGTTGTCAGTTTTCATGGCATTTATGTTTTAATAATGTATCTCCGTTGCAACGCACGGGCAATTTTCCAAGTATAAAACAAACTATGAAGGAGCTATGCAGGGAACAACAACAGGCTACAGGAGTACATATAGCCAACAGTCACATATACGAACATCAAGCCTGCACGATCATAACCGGGATTAACCCAAAATCAAATGTCTCAAGCTTGTTCGTACCTCGAAATCGACAGCATTAGAGATAGAGACATTTATATTTGCATATGCAAAAACCAAAAAACTAAACATCAACCGCATGCAGGGCAGACATATACGTGGTTGAATGAGTTTGTATTAGGAAACTTGGCGGCCAAGATGAGTACATGCACAGGAAAATGCTCTCAACGCTCCACTGAGTTTCACTACAAATAAAACTGAAAAACGCCATTGATTCACCAACAGCAGGATAATACATACAACATGCCTAGGTACGTTGTTGCAACATACAATCTTGATTCAACTTCCTCTAACCTGCCTTCACCGAGGAAGAACATAAAATCAGATCGACAAAATAACTATAAAAAATGACACACCAATGATCCCAAGTCACCTCAAGGTAGCTAGATCCTACAAGAAACAATGTGGTCATGGAGTAAAACTATAGTCATGGAGTAAAACATAAACATGCAGCCATCGTTTCTAGGAAAAAAACACATGGATATACAAATGGAGAAACTTACCACTTTGCCTTATCTTGCAAGAAGTAGAATTCTTAAATGAAAAAAATGCACATTGGCAAACTTTTACAGAGTATACGTGCGCACAACATAATCCTTCGTTGCTTCATACTCAGCTATTCTCTAAAACAAAAGGTATAAGTTTTCAATGCTAAATGAATACTTTCTATAGCTTTGTAATTGGTTAAATTTATCTGTTGCAAGAGGAGGGCATGAAACCATCAGATGACACCAAAAAGGATCAGTCGTAAAACAATTGAGGAGAAAATGTTCAAAACTCACGGCTATTGCGGGGTCATGGCCTCATGGGCAAGATGGGGAGGGGGGAGGCTCACCTTGGTTCAATGCCCTTCACATCCATGCTGCAGCGACCTCTAGCAACAAATAAATGGAAGATGTATGACTAATTGGAGTAAACTATACAGTGATTAACCATATGTCATACTCCCTCCGTCCCTTATAGTGTCAAAAAACGTCCTACATTATGGAATGGAGGGAGTACATGTGTAAACAAAAAAAAATGGAAGATGTATGACTAATTGGAGTAAAATATACATTGATTAACCCAAGAGTAATATATGTAGATGTTTGCAGTGTAGTTGATCATGATACACTACATATCAGCAGGTATTGACAATGACAAGGAGGTGCTACTGCTCTTCGATGCAACAATCTTCTATTCCTAACTTGTATTCCTTAGAGGCTTTTATTCAAAATTAATAAGTTTGTGCTTTTTCAGAAGATACATAACACACAAGAGGACATCAACTACGGATTTGTAGACTGTGCTAGATAACTGTATGCTTTTTGTAAGAGGGACGTCATCAGAAGACTTGCGTTAACCTAAAGCCTGGCCGAACTATGAACTATCAATCAGCTGATCTCAAAGGAACTGTATCAAGTGAGTGCAGTACGTCAGTTTACAAAAAAGGTGAACGGCAAGCAAGCAAAAATTGATAGGGGCTCACCTCCAGGTCCTCAAAGGAGGCACTTTGTGTTCCCCGACAGCAACTTAGAGGCCGAGGCCTCCGAACGGCCGGCGCAGCGCCCCCGTCGACGACTTGGTGACGCGTGAGATGCAGGCGTTAGGCACCAGATCCGGCACTGGCTCGCCGCCGAGGATGAGCCGCTTCCCGGTGTGACCTTCCTTGGCGCTGGCCCGCCGCTAAGGAAGATCCAATGACGGAGCTCCGCCTGGCATCCTCCCGTCGACAGCGTGAGGCGCGCTCCGCCGGGAACATCAGCGTGGGCTTCCTCTCCTCCTGAGGCGTGACGCGCAAGCTCGACGGGGAAGCGGCGGCGCAAGCGAGACGCCCTCGATGGCGACCGCGGGGCGAGCGGAAGAGGCGGGTGGCGACCGCAGCACGAGTGGAAGAGGCGGCTAGGGTTTCGTGGGAGTGGGCGGGGAAGAGAGGAGCGGGCAGGAGGGGAAGGAGAGTTCCAGCGCTCGCTGCCTCGCTCTCACGATCTCACGCCCTAGCGCTAGTGGATATTTTTTCAACCAGCCAAAATACCGAAAATGCCCATGGCGGGGCATCGGAATTACACGCGGTGGCACACTGGAGAGGCTACTATTCATTGTAGCAGTGTATGTTTTCGATCTGATGGCCCAATTCATCCGAAGGAGAGATCGTGTCCAAAACGCATAAAAAATCTGATCCGACGGCCGAAATTCGCTAAACTCTGAAAACGTCCATGTTCTCCCAACGTGCTTATTTCTGGATGCATGTTGCGATGTCTTCTTTGGTGAGGTCGGCATGGTTACAGGTCCAGGGAAGACCCAAGGCCCCAATACCAAATGTTGGCCCCGACCACTGAAACTCACTCCATTGACACAATGGCTAGAGGTAGAAGGAGACTCAGGTGTTTGTGCCGCGTAAACTTTGCATCTTTTATGCTTTTTTCCATGTGTTTTATTCGATAGAAATAATAGAAAAATGCATGCACGATACGATTTGGTCTTGCCATTCCACAACTAACAGAAAAACCAGCTGACTACTACCTTCACTAAGCTAACTACCTGAAGTCCTGAATTAAGCTTGTCCAAGCTGATCCGCTAACAATAGCAACATTGGCAATGTCTGTATGGAGCTTAAAATCATAATGGAACTCAGAACTAAAAATCTGAGTGGAACATAAATATATTGGAATCTAAAATAGAATGTGCACAGGTTTATGCTAACAACCAGTACATACCGATTACTTGTCACTGGCTAGTACTCTCCACGTCCCGAAATAACTGTATCAACTTTAGTACAACTTTAGATAAGTGCTGTGTGACTTGTTGTGCACATCACAGAGAAGACTGCCACTGTCCTGTATAGGGTAGGAAGGAAATAGGCACCTAGTTAAGTGTACCTCTCGTGCACTCCTCTTTATTCTTTTTAGAGGCTTCTACCTAACCACAATGCGTAGCATATAAGAACATGCTTATATTAAATGAATGTTGGATAAGAGCTGTGTGACTTGATGTGCACATCACAAAGATGATTGCCACTGTCCTGTATTGGGTAGGATGCAAGTAGGCACCTAGTTAAGTGTACCCGTCGTGCACTCCTTATTCTTTGTAAAGGCTGCTACCTAACCACAACGCGTAGCATATAAGAGCATGCTAATATTAACTGAATGTGTGAATGGATCATGGTTACAATAAAATGTCATAGTTATAACATAATAGAAGTGCTCGCCGCCTTGTCATATCGCTTCCCTACGAAGGGTTTCTCGATCAGATTTTCCTTTTTTCTTTTACATATAATATTTTGGCATTTGGTTTCTGATACGAGAACCGCATGGTTGATGATGGAAGAATGGCTTCCCATGATGAGCTTGCAATTCTAAATAGGGTCTTGGCTTTATCATGAAGAGATTTACTGACTCGGTGTTCCTTCCAATACCGCAGCAACGAATTTATGTCGTTTAGGTCAAAACAGAAGCACATCTTAGTTCAGCAATAAAATAATGGTTTTCTAGTTCCCAATATCTCTTGTTCCCTAATATGTTTCACATTCGCCTGTATGTTTGATACGTCTCCAACGTATCTATAATTTTTTATTGTTTCATGTTGTTATATTATCATTCTTGGATGTTTTATCCAACGGCGTGGTGACGGTGTTGGTGAAGAACAATCTCCGCAGGGCTTCGCCTAAGCACTACGAAAACTATGACGGAGGATAAACTAGAGGGGACGGGGTTGCCGGCACACGGCTTGGTGTTTCTTGATGTCTCTTGTGTGCTAGCCCTACCCCTCCTTGGGGTCGAAACTTGGAGTAAAAGCCTCCACAAAGTCGGTTTCACCCGAAAGGCAAGAGTCCTTCTCGGACTCCAGGGCCAGACGCCTGGGTTCCCGGCGTCTGGACCCAGACGCCAGGGACTCTGGCGTCTGGCCCTGGACTCCGCAAAACTTCCTTTTGCGCTTTCCAAAAACCTTGTGTGCTTTCCCGTTTGGCCCAAATAAAGTGTTCTTGTACCCAAACATTTCGGAAAACATCCGGAACCCCTTCCGGTGAACTCCTGAACCCTTCCTGAGACCAAACACTATTATCCCATATATCAATTTTTATCTCCAGACCATTCCGGAGTTCCTCGTCATGTCCATGATCTTATTCGGAACTCCGAACAACATTCGGTCACCAACATACATAACTCATATAATACTATATCATCAACGAACGTTAAGCGTGCGGACCCTACGGGTTCGAGAACTATGTAGACATGACCGAGACACTTCTCTGGTCAATAACCAATAGCGTAACCTGGATGCCCATATTCGCTCCTACATATTCTACGAAGTGCATAGATGAACATATATGAACTTCTTTTTCTGTGGCATGATTGCATATTTTTTTTGTACTTGTTCTTATGCAAAACGTACGATACCAAGACAGCTTGCTTCTCGCTATAATAATGTGTCAGAGCAACCCTAGCAGAATCGCCATTTGGCTCAATCACCATAATGACCGTCGATTTGGTAATTTTTGCCGAAATGTTAGTTTAACAGAGTAGCCGTCCCGCTCAGGATTGCGATAATCTACGGAGGCCGCTCCAAATCGATCATGCGACTCTCCATATTTGAAGTGTGTGGGTCATTGCTTTGGAGCACGCTCCATCGCCAACCGCTGATGCGGGACAGAAGTTTCATCTCCCTCCTCATCCTTCTGTGTGGCCCACCTTTCCTCCCTAGCAATAGCGTAGATGGTCAGATTTCTATGTCATCGGGAAGCAGGCCAACTAATGGCGGTCTTTGCATGCCAACTTCCCACCGAAATTGTCATCGCATTTCCCACCGCCCTCCATGTTTTCCCTCCGTTCATGGCTATAAAAATGCCGTCACCATGTCACACCTATGTCACATCCTAGTCGGCGACAACTCCTCTTCCCTCCCTGTCACCATGTAGCTTCCCCCAAGTCCGAACTGGGTGCCACTCTCGAAGGAGGAGGCGACGATCAAGATCATTAATCTCTTTCATTCATTTCATGGCACAATTTTTTTTTGAGGATCGAACAATGCAGGTAATATTTACAAACGAATGAATGTCTGGTTGACCAACACCTTTGTGTGGAAATCCACCCTAGGCATAATAATTAGTTGAACCATAATATGTGGTTTACCATTTATTCTTTTTTTCTCTATTCAACCTCTGTGCTGCGGAACTAGTACTTTGCTATTGAGATCAACTTCTTTTCTCTCAAGACTTGAGCCCTTGTGTTGATTCCATAGGGCTGCTAAATTCATTCTAAAATGTGCTCTCCCTTGATTTCTTCTGGCATTGGTGGAAACTTGGAGTCGTAGCAAGGCGAGTGGTGATTCACGTATATGTGTGTTTGTGGTCCAAATATCGAGACTAGGGCAGCAGCATCTCGGACGAATTATCGAGTGGCACAACGAAGAATTTTTGTGGGCTTGATAAATTTCGAACAGAGTCGACTTACGGAGATGTAGGCAAAATCATTCTCCTACATATTAGAAGTGTGCCAGCGCAACGCCTTACACCAGCCGCACTACATCTAGGATCAGAGCGTGCCTCAGTAGAATTCGGATCATAATATAACAGCAGCAGCCACCGCCCCCGCCCCCCTTCCGCATGCTTCCCCGCTACCCCTGACACTGCCCCCCTTCGCCCTGCTTCCCGGCCGCCACCAGGAGAGGCCGGCGAGCAAAGCTCACCCGACGATGGTGGGCTCTCCTCCTCCCCTCGTGTGGGGGCCGCTAGCCAAGGTGTGGCGGCGGAGATGGAACAAGGGGCGACGGCCCTAGTGGCTCTGGTGGCGGCTAGGTCACCACGGGTGTGAGGGCAGCATGGGGGCGGCCTTGGTGGCTGATGGCGGCATATCTTGGGTTTCCGGCCCAGATCTGTTCACCTATGGCGGCGGTCCTAGGGTTATTCTCACGCCAAGATAATATTCTGCTTGATGTCGTCCTCATTTAATTGTCCATTGACGACTGTAGGTTGCTGGATTAGATGGGCTTCGGTTGCACCCCTATTTCAGCCTGTGTGGCTTCAGAGTGGTGTGATGCGAAGCTTCTTTGTCTGTTGACATTATGGGACATGTCGGTATTTCGATTTCCATGGTGAAGACATTGGAGGAGAACGTCATGGTGGCTGAGGTTTGAGGCTTAGTAATGGCGGAACGAGTCTTTGAGGCGATGAGGACTTCGCTTGGTGATTCATTACTCATAGTAGTGGCATCGGCAAAGTGGGGGCAGCAACACAGGAGTACAAAGTTGTAGTTTTCAGGGCACAAACCAAAGGTCTTGCCTTAATTGGTTGTGCCTGGTAAGGGCCTTGTTGAAGGCATTGTTCCGAGAGCACGGATTTTCTTCAGGGTGAAAACCTAAGATCTATGATCGGGCGACAACGGCGCTTGTTCATTGTTTCCTTCTTCAAGGCGTCGCTTTTGTAGAATTTGGACTTCGGGTGTTGTCTTGGTGGTGGTTCGTATTGCAGTTACAAGGAATTGATCATTGTAGTGGGATCTTTCATTTTCATCTTGTTCTTCTTCTTGATGTTTTTGGGTTGTGTGCATCCGTAATGTCTTTAGAACATTTCACTGTTGCAGAGGTTGTGTGTAATTGGTATCTCCGCGATATTAATATATTCTCTTTGTCGAAAAAATATATGTGACGACACCACAACCGATAGTCTAACTAACTAGAGCCAATCTAGCAGAGGAGATAAACACACTAGAGAATAAGGACAGATGGTTTTTTTTGTGTGGGTAAGGAGAGATAGTTAGACGTCTGCAGCGTGGAGATGACTCTGTCAACACTGCTCAGAGCAACTTATAAAAAATAATATGCACTGCTCATATCCTGTTAGATTTGGCCTTGCCTTCCCATGCAACTCGGATGCCCTTTGCTCGTTCAGCATGGTTCAGTTTTACACAGCATCACCATCTACACCTCCCGGTATCTCTGAGTCGATCTACCATCGACACTGACATAGAGGTTCAGATGGCTCGCCACCCTGGTCTGATGGTTCCTGATGCCTTCTATTCCCTAATGGGTTTGCACATTGCTCCTATTTTTTACTCTCATCAGCCAACTACTAATTAAATTATGTGGTGGGGAAGTGTTTCTGCTAGTAGAGATCCATGCTACTACTTGGCTAAAGAGATGTCGGCCTATATACAGAGACATGGTTGTTGGGTCACACGCTACTACATGGTCAGTGACTAGCATTCATCATCGAAAGTTGTTGGGTCATTACTAGTAGTTTTCATTGATTTCATGTCATAGTTTTTTTTTTTGGAAGGATCAAGATGCAATGCATATATCTTTGTTGTTTATTCTTTTAATTTAGCATGACACAATTGAATGACTGCAAAATGACATAGTTGAAAAACTGCAAAATGATGGTATATTAAGAAAGACCTACGTTCAAAGAAACCAAAAAAACACTAGCAACACTGAATTAGCTATACCAAAGCAACTGAAGGCTTCGTGTTTTCCTTTGCCTTAGCATATCGAGGATTCTATAGCTTTAGCTGAGAACTAAGGAGAACAAGCATTGCCAATTTGGCCTACGATCAATGTTAGGCAATTAAGATAAAGTTGCATTCTCAACGATTGTACATGCCTTTACAAACCCGTATAGGTCACACTGAATTTTCGTTGTGATATGGCCACACCTATCATGTCATAATATCTTCTGACCTGAACATGATTTAAAAAACTTGAAATAAAAATGTTACATTAACGGATACCCAAATTAGCTGACATTCACTGTAATTTTCTCTTTTCTTTCTAAAAAGTTGTCTTTTTGCAAGCTCTTCTGCTTATTATTAATTGGTAATATATGGATGCTTGCATCACTCGATGCACAGGTCGAGGGTCTTTTCCTCTTTCTAAGAAAAAAGTTGTCACCATAATCTTACTATGTCAGTTACCATCAGGGAAATACTTTCATGCATATTAAGAAATGTACATGGGTTGCAGGAAAATCATTCATCCAGATTAAAAAATGTTTGTAAGTTGCAACATAATTGTTTGCATATATTAAAAAATGTTCAAGTGTAGAACCAAGATACATGTTCTGGAAACTTTTGTATAGATTCCTCCCAACTCACAACAAAATTGTTCATGCATATTATGAAAACAAGTTCAATGCAAAAATCATGTTCATGCTTATAAAGAAAATGTGCATGTGTTGCGGCATTATACTCTGGCCGTACTAAAACATATTAATGTTGCAAAAAAAAAAGAACGCCCCATATTAAAAAAACACGCATTGCAATAAATAAATTTCGATGTGTTGCAGCAAAGCTGTTCAGGCATATTGAAAATTATTCGTGTACTGCAAAAAAATGTGCATGCGTATTATAGAAATATAATGTCTTGCAACAAAAACTTCCACATGTATTAAAAATATGTTCATGTGTTCAAAAGAAAAGATCCACTCGTATTAAAATAACAAAGAAAAAATCAAACAGAAGGAAAACGAGCAAAACAATCCAAGTGGGATAGCACCCGCAGGTGACTATATCCCGCTTGAGCAAGACATATTGTACGGTTGTGTGAAAAAATTTCGCTTGTTGTTTTAACTGGGTCAGCCCAGTTCTTCTCCACCCTATCCAGCTCGCGCTGTAGGCTTGGTAGCCAAGCCTATATGTTGCCCATCGGGGTCGCCGCGTAGTGCGGTGGCGCGTACCCCCCTTGCTCGCTGCTGTTTCTATGGGCCGGCCTATTTGGAGTTTAACCCCAACCGGTTTTGGAAAGGTTCTAGAACCTTCCCTGAACCGGTTTTTATATTTTTCTTTCGGTTTTTCTTTTCCTTTTTTCGTTTTTTCTTCTCCTTTTTCTGTTTCCTTTTCATTTTTTCTTTACTTTTGAGTTTTCATTTTTATTCTGGTATTTCAATTTCCGAAAATCTATTAATTCGCGATTTGTTTCTAAAATTGTTTTATAATGATGAACATTTTTTTTGAAGTCGTCGTTTAATTTTGACTAAATCGTTACTCTTCAATGATGAACATTTTTTTTGAATCTGTGAACATTTTTTAAAAACTCACGGACATTTTCTTTGAAATCGTGAACATTTTTTTTACAAATTTGTGAACATTTTCTTAAGTCATGAACATGATTTTCGAATCATGAACATTTTTTTTGAAATATTGCACATTTTAAAATTAAAGACTAATTTTACAAAATCTTGAACATTTTTTACAAATTCGTGAACATAATTGGAATTAGGGAACTTTTTTTGAATCATGAATTTTTTTTCCAAATTTGTGAACATTTTTTGAATCGTGAACATTTCTTCCAAATTCTTGATTATTTTCTTAGCGAATATTTGTTTGAATGTTTTTAAATTATGAACATTTTTTAAGTTTGTGAACATTTTTTTACAAAATCATGAACAGGTTTTGAATTCCAGAGCATTTTTCTGTAATCATGATTATTTATTTTGAAATCAGGATAGGTTTATTAAATTTAGCAACTTTTTTGGTATCCCGAATTATTGAAAAAAAGGAAAAACAAAAAACAGAAGAAGAAAGGAAACAAGCAGCGTCCCGGCCCGCACATGGGCCGGCCCTCGCTGCGTTCCCGGCGCTTTATGCGCCCTATAGGAGTCCCGTTGCCCATACCAAGTTTTAATAGGAGCCGCCTACTGGTAAAACTGGGAAGCCGGCCCATTTTGTAGGGCGATTGCTGCACGCGTAGGTTCAGTTTGTTCCCGCTCGTAGCGATCGCCGTAGGGTTCACTTGCTCTCCTTTTTTCGTTTAGTTTTATTTTTTCTTCATTTTATTTCCTTTTCTTCCTTTTTTTATTTTCATCGAGTTTCTTTTTTATTTTTCTTCTGCTATTATGCTGCAGCCTTTTTTCTGTTTCAGGGTTTTCTTTGGTTCGTAATTTTTTTTTTTTTAGGTTTCTCATTGGTCTTGTTTTTTCAATACATTTCTACATTTACTCATACAAGTTGTTAAATAATTTTTATATATATTTAAAAAATTTGTATACCCATTTAACGTTTTCCAAATACATGTTTAACATTTTTACAAAAACATGTTTCCGATACATGTTGAATCATTTTCAAATGATATATTTTTTGCACTATTTAAATATTTTTAGTACATTTTCCAAACTTATTTTAAAATTGTCACGGACACATTTTGAAACTTGCGAAGATTTTCATAAATGTGGCTTACATTTTTTGAGCTCGTTGAAGCTCCCCCGGTCGCGTCACATGGGCTCGAGCATCCCATTGCACAACTGCATCTTACACTCATCCAGACAAGGAATTTTTGGGGTCGTGGTTACTTCAAAAAATATAGTACTTGCAAGTCCCTGGATAGTAGATAAATCAAAAGATGATGGGATTCGTGTATGTAATAGACTGCATATCGATCATGTTCAATGCGGTTGTCTCCATAGACCCATGGTTTTCTTGTTTCTCAGGCCCCATATTCCCTAATGAGCTTGCACATTTTTCTTCTGTTCTTTTCTTGTTCTTTTACACAGTCACTCGTATTTTTGGTCCATCTCGTTCAGAATGTGTGGTAGTAAATGTTGTAGTTGTTGTAGAGATTGGTCCTATTATTGGGTTTAGACAAAGCAGTACCTTCAGTAACGCTAAACCAAAGCATCTAAAGTCTTCATGTTGGCTTCTGCCTCCGTGTATCGAGGTTCTATATATACCTTCAGAAAGAACAATAAAAGATCAAGGTCAATGTTTTTGAAGGGGCAAGTAACAACTGTATTCTCAACCACTGTACAGGTCCTTGATCGGGCCTGGGGTGTCGCGAGCCAGTGGTCAAGCAAGGCCAACGAGAGAGAGAGAGGGAGACATCCCAGTATCCCACACACCACCATTCCCAGGCAGACTCTTAACAGTCCATCTCGACAACACATGCAACCAGCCACTGAGGCTAGGCTGCTTGGCTGATCCTGATCAGCTACTCAGCTGGCACCGCCACAAAGTGGAGATTGACCGCACAGCTTGCCTATTCCTGCCTTGCGCCTCCCCTAGCTGCTCAGTCGCCTTCCGGCGTGGCAGGCTTGTTACTGCTTGCTTCCTTGGTTCAAACTAGAATATGTGGAGATTTTGTTCTCAATTGCATGTGTGAATTTTGAAACCATGCACGGCCTTTACAAAGACCGAGGGCAAGGTTGGTGGTTCTTTTTCGACAAAGGATGGATTTTACTGACTTAAAATGAAGCATCAATAGAATACAAACACAATCAAAACAAACAAACAAACACACACACACACACACGCGCGCGGCCTTTACATACCTAGAATGCACACACCCAACAAGAACGCATGCGCACAAAAAAAATATACTAGGATGTAGTGAAGTCATATAAGACTAAAGCTACATATAGACGAGGAAAAGAATATAAGAAAACCCAAAGTGATCAGATCCGCGATCAGAAACCATCTTATGACACCACACAAATGACAATGTTCTTCTACAACAACACCTTCAGGAAGGGAGCAACACGCAAACACTGCCGTCATCCGATCCAACCACTCAAGGCAAGAATCTAAATTTTCACCTTAAAGAACAAGTTTGAGCATATACAATCAATGCCTTCAACAAGGTAATGACATAAAAACATAGCCATTACTAGCTATAACAAACCCAGGTCAGACCTAGGTATTCAACCCGGAGCTCGAGACTGGATGCATCACCATCATCGACGTCAGTCATATGCTGTCGCCACCACTTTTCTGCGATCCCAGTAGCCACATGCGATGTGCGTCCATCGCTACTGCAGAACCATACCTCTGTGTCAAGCCATCATCCATAAATTGCATCTCACTGCCGAAGTCAATCACTAGGTGTGAAGGAAGGAACCCTCACGAAGACATTTCGATTGGTAACGCAATCCGCAGTGAGGCCGCCACTCTAGGTCACCGATCCGGGAGCCACATATCTCGCCAAGGACAGGTCGACATGAGGAGCAAGGCACGCCAGCTACGCCAGATCTACCTTCCCGTGCCTAGCCGCCGCTCAACAATTAGGCGCCGCCATGAGGTCAACCAGCACAAGGGATCCGGGCACGAATGCATTGGCAGTCACAAGGAGTGCGGACCTTGTTGTGGGAACCCGCCGCAGCGCAGCTCACCGAAGCCTCGCCTCAGGTACCTGCCCCTAGATGTTGGTGCCCCCGCACATGCGTGCCACAAATCATTTTCCTATGGCCTGGCCCAATCAAATGGCAGGCAGACACACGTTGCTTGAGCGTTGGACAACTGTGGACTCAAACTGCACTAATTCCTCGTTAATCCGTTTGGTGGCAGACAACCCGCAAGGAATTCGCATTAGACTGGTTGAGGGTCTGTGATACTTTTTGCCTTGTTAGGTCGTTGGACAACCGACCGATAAGTCATCAGCTAGGCTGCCGCATCCTCCCTCCAAATAAGAAATCTTAGTGTATCTTAATTTGTCGCATTTCAGTCTATAAGTTGTATCACATACTTCGGTGGAGACCTGATGGACAACCTCAAGGGTCAACCAACTGTTTATTATTGATCGGAGGTTTCACGTATGTACATATGTGAAGGAAGATTTGCGGGAGGTGGTGCATACATGCATTGTACTGCGCGGCCAAACAGTAGTACTACTCATAGCTAGCATTAGAAAGCATACGGTACACATATTACAACCTAGTAAATACTCCCTCCATTCGAAATTACTCGTCGTGGTTTTAGTTCAAATTTGAACTAAAACCACGACGAGTAATTTGGGACGGAGGGAGTACTTAATTAGCTTGATGATAGGGCAATGTGTACGTATATATATGCATAATTGATCAGTACATACGTGGCACGTATCAGGTCGATTCAACAGACAAAAAATTAGGTAGAAATATACTTATATACCCATCAACCCGGTTTACAAGAACCAGATTGCCTCTGCATGTGATGCAAATTAACGCCTACTCCAGTTTAAAAATACAATTACTAGAATGATCTTAGCTGCTCATTGAGCAAACCATCTCCATGTAGAGCCTCATGCAAACCCGGAGGGTTGTGCAGGGCAGTTTGCTAAGAACCACCACTTTATGAAACTTAGCTAAGTGTGTGGAGTGACCACTTGACGATACTGGAACACCTGGCGTGAATGCAAAACTGAAATGAAGACCATGTCAGAGTCAACCAAAGCTATTAAAGGGTGTGGTCGCCCTTGACTGGAAGATCCAGCGTGGAAGCCTTCAAGAATGATCATTTCAAGAAGAGCTGACTAGCTGTTGCACGGAGCATCAGTGACAATGTTCTTCCGTATCCAGGATATCTGTAGGCGTAGGGGGCTTTAGCTGCACCATTTGACTGACGTTTCATATTTAACTCCCCTTGCCTTGCTGATAACTCGGCTTAGCAATGATTGTATCTTCCCTGAAGCTTCCTATTCCCTAATACATTCCACAATGTTTTTTTTTCTTATGTGAAATATTCGTAACAGCAAAAGTTGTGTGATGCAATGTAGTGCCAGTGTGCTGCTGCTTTGTTGGAGATGGAGCAATATATATGGATTGGATGTTACCATGGTGTAAGGTGGTTGATCGCTTTGTGTCCTTACCAGTATTTTATGTCAGTAGTTTGTGAAACTAACAATGGTTTATTGGGTGGGACGACAGGATGAACATAACTTAGGCCATGGTTGTGGGTCGAAACTTGCCTCTACTTCGAGGACAGAGAGCCCCAACACGATGTCCACTAGGTCATCTCGCTTGAGCTCCAGCTGCGGCCTGTTGGGATAAACCCGGATAGCTCTCCGCTCTCCATCTCACACTCGCTCGGACGTAGGTGGAAGAAGGAGAGGGACACAAATATTTTCGGCGCACAAACGCCCTGCCGCACGAACGGCCTTATTTTACTAGTCATATATCCCCACTCGGCTTATACCGTCACCATGGCTCGGCAACAGACCGACAATCTCAATCATTACAAGGGGGGCCTTTTATACCCAGCTGGACACAAGTGCACACATCCACGGCCCACACCGGCCACTAACACACGCATGGAGGGATCACCCAGCCACTAACCCACTAGCCACATGCACGCACATCTACTGACTCGGCCGGCACACATTTGGCCACTACCTATGACCCAGCCAAATAACAGCTAATGGATTCACGCGACGCACGCACACGCGCCGGTCACCACAGCGGAGTCATGGTTTACTCCTAACATTCTCTCCCTAAACCATGTCATCGCCGTCGCCGAAGTTGGGTAGCTCCCATTGTCGATGTCGCCAAGACCGCAGACTCGACCTGGCGCGCTGACGCTGGTCACCAACACCACGGGCTCAACCTGGCGCACTGACGCCGGTCACCATCGTGTCTGCTTCTTCATCTCCGGTGACATATGCCAAACTCCTTCTCCACTGGCGACAAACGGCTGGCGGCCCTCGGCGACAAAAGCTGTCGATGGCGTCGCGCTCAAACGTGAGCCTTTCCAGACGCCGCTTCATGGAGTCGTACCGCGCCGCTGCGGCTTCCATCGCCGCGCAGCACCTCCATGCCGCCACGCCGTGCCGCACGTTCGCGGCCTCTGCAGTACCATGCAGCGCCTCCGCGTCGATCATGACGGCCGTAGAGCCGCGCATCTCCTCAGGCCGACACACGGCCCGGAGCTCCATCGCGCAGCCACCGACGAACGCCGCCACTGTCAGCACGCCTCCGGCAAGGGGAATGAAGCCCAAGATAACCAAGCTCATGATACCAAATGTTGGGACAAACCCGGATAGCTCTCCATCTCACACTCGCACGGATGTAGGTGGAAGGAGAGGGGCAAAAATATTTTCGGCGCACAAACATCCCGCCACACGAACGGCTGCTCGGCCGCACGAACGGCCTTACTTTACGGGGCACATAGTTGGGGTAGCTCCCGTTGTTGATATCGCCATGACCGCGGACTCGACCTAGCGCGCTGACACCGGTCACCAACACCACGGACTCGACCTGGCAGACTGACGCCGGTCACCATCATGCCTGCTTCTTCCTCTCCGGCGACATAAGCCAACTCCTTCTCCACCGGCGACAAATGCTTGGCGGCCCTCGGCGACAAAAGCTGTTGATGGCGTCGCGCTCAAACGTGAGCCTTCCCGGACGCCGCTTCATGGCGTCGCACCACGCCATTGCGGCCTCCATCTCCGCGCAGCACCTCCATGCTGCCATGCCGTGTTGCACGTCCGCGGCCTCTGCAGCACCACGCAGCACCTCCGCGTCCATCATGACGGCCATAGCGCCGCGCATCTCCTCAGGCCCAGAAACGGCCCGTCCGGAGCTCCATCACGCAGCCACCGACGAACGCCACCACCGTCGGCATGCCTCCGGCAAGGGGAACGAAGCCCAAGATAACCAAGCTCATGATACCAAATATTGGGACAAACCCGGATAGCTCTCTGCTCTCCATCTCACACTCACTCAGACGTAGGTGGAAGGAGAGGGACAAAAATATTTTCGGCGCATGAACGGCTTCTCGGCCGCACGAACGGCCTTACTTTACGGGGCACATACCCCCGACTCGGCTCATACCGTCACCATGGCTCGGCAACAGACCGACACTCTCAATCAGTACACAGGGGGGGCTTTTATACCCGGCTGGACACAGGTGCACACACGCACGCACACATCCACGGCCCACACCGGCCACTAACACACGCATGGAGGGATTACCCGGCCACTAACCCACTAGCCACATGCATGCACATCAACGGACTTGGCCGGCACACATTTGGCCACTACCTATGACCCAGCCAGCCAAGTAACAGCTAATGGACTGATGCAACGCATGCACACACACGCGCCGGTCACCACAGCGGAGTCCTGGTTTACTCCTAAGGCCTTGTAAAATGCAAGGTGCTTAGATAAATAAAGCAGACTTTCTTTAAGCATCGGTGTTTATTTATACAGGATAGACGCCTGAGAAACCAGATCCCTGCCACCTGCCACCATAGGAGCCAGCAGGTCCCCCATGACCGTCGTGGTAGAATGAAGCGCCCCAGCATGTAGATGAAGCGTCAGCTGCCGTAGCTCATGCCTCGTGGGGTGGTTTTAAGCTGATGGTGTGGCACGACTGTGATGTGCGGTTCAGCCAATAGGTGCCGTCCCTCAGGCACAGCTACATTGTGGCTGTGAGGGCAGGTGATGTATACCGGCGCGGGGGGGGGGGGGGGGGGGGGGGGGGGGGTGACGAGTTAAGGGGGGGCTCCTGTTAGGGTTTCGGTGATGGGTACGTGTCGCTGCCGGGATTTTATAGACGGGGATAATTCTGCATGTTGGCCATCCGAATGGTAGCCTCAGGAATATGAGGGAGAGTCTCCACCATTAATAGGTAGGTCGTTAGCCATCGCGTCATCCGCATCGCTAGTGATTATCTGTGTGTTTATGAGCGATGCGCTACTTAAAATCTTGGCAGTGTTGAAAGGAGGAAGAAGCTGAAACTTCCCTCCAATGCTGGCCGTTTGATTGGAAGTGAACTCCAAATGGGACCTCCGCAATCTCCAAATATGGAGGCTACGAGCTTATCCTTAGAGTGCCTCATAAATTATGGCGACCCAAAGGCATATGGAGACTCTGCTATAATAATGCCTTAGTGAACAAAAAATGCTAAATTTTTAGTTATAATGCCAACTATGCTACAGTTGTTCTTACACTGGGCCAGACCTGTTTCTGATGGGTTGGTTTTTGTATATGTCGGTGCTGCTGCACATTGTTTCTTGAAAAATCAAAACGACTTGAAGTTGTCGACGTTCTGGGAACGGGGGTATCCAGACTTGCCTGCCTGCGGCCCACGGCGTGGCTCCATCAGCGGCCTGGTACGGCCCACCTTCAGCATCAACGACACAAGGCTAAGCCTCGCGAGGCGGACGACGCCAAGACCTCCAGAAGGGGCAACCTCCTTAGGCTGGCTCCTGAGGAGCGGAGATTTCTATGCAAGCCCTCACCTCGTGAGGTTCGGATGACGCAAGCTATGACGACCAAGGCAGGCAGGCGCCAACGGGTGCAGTGCAGCAGTTTTCTCTTTGGTGCTAAAGAGGCAAGCGCAGGCGCAGAGTCCTGAGAAATCAGCCAAAGGTTTTCATTTCCATGCAACAAGACCAGGACCACCAAGGCGGCAGGACGGAGGTCATCGCCGAGCCCATCATGGCGTCACAGCTAGAAGCTTTGCAGGCGAGGACCACCTTTCGTCAGGATAAGATGTACTAGTTGTCCCCCTTCGAATTTGGCCGTTGTGGGATCCATTCCCGCCTTCGTTTTGGGGGAAGAGGACCGAGGCCACTATAAATATAGCATATCCACCACCGTAGAGAGTGGATCGAAGTGATCATTCAGACCATCCTCTCCCACACTAGCACAGGAACACACCTCCTGAGGTTGTTCTCCCACTGTACAAGTTCATCCTCAGCCCACCTAGAGGCTAATCCACCACAAAGCAGGAGTAGGGTTTTACACCGCAAGGTGGCCTGAACCTGGGTAAATTGCCTTGTCCCATTTCTTTCCAGTTCATCGAGCTAGGCCGCAAGATCGACGGGTTGGCAGACTGGGGAGGTTGAGTTCTCCGCACGCACCCCAGAGTTCGAATCTATCCAGGGTCTGAGGTTCCCGGAATCCAACATTTGGCGCGCCAGGTAGGGGTGCGTCGGAGCCTCTCTTCCTCCGGTCGATTAGCCACCGCTCCCCCGTTCTCATGGCTGACGCTCTGCGAGCTCACGCTGAGCACTAGGCCGTTCGGCCTGCCCGGGCAGCGCCTTCCACCCAAGAGGATCTCCACTCCGTGCTCCTCGCAGCCCGCGTGCTGCCCAGCGTCATTGGCCGCGGGCGGCGCGGACCGCCACCGCCCGCTCACGTGTTGCGCTGCAACCGCGCGGCCACGCGATCTTCAAGCTATGCCGCGGCAACAGCGCTGCACGCCCGCCAGGAGCAGGCAAACACGCGAGCGGCGCTCATCGTGGCACGAGAGCTGCTATGATGCAGGTTGGCGGAAGGCGGCCACGGCGCCCTACTGGAGCGGGTCGCCGAGCTAAAGATTGTTCCCCTGCCGGGGGAGGCGTCGGAGAGCTCCCCCCCCCCCCCGACAGAGGACCTGCAGTCGCCGGGGGCACCGCCAGCGTCCGCCTTGCCCCTTGGTCTCGTCCTGGTTTCTGGACGCCCCAACAGTCGTCGGGGGAGGGGCAGGGCGGGGCCCTCGTCAGGCGCCATGGATGCACTTGAAGATCTCCGCTCGTGACACTCTCCCGTAATAATGAGTTGGGGTTGTACACGCCCGGAGTCTCCTGAGCGCTGCCCTCTGGCCTCATGGGGGCTTCCACCCACGTCCAAGTGGAAGTAGCATGCTCCGCGCTGGCCGTCGACACTGTCCCCCAATGACTATGCCCAGGCCCAGTGGAAGCACTTAGCTCCGCGCTGGTGAGAAGACTAGCAAGGTGCTGGACGCGGCTGTTTGCTCTTGCTCTCTTTGTGTAACCCAATTTGCCGCCTTTTGGAATGAGATTTGGAGTTTCGTGTGCTTATCAAAATAAAATCGGGGGGAATTTTTCTTGGTTCTTGGTGATTTCTCGCCTTTGGTTTGTGTTTAAGACTAAAGCTCGGCCTGCTGCCTGCGCCCCGCAAGCGAGGGCTGGGCGTGGTATGCGTGCATCGAGCATGCTCGGGCTAGCCAGGCCCCCTCGATGTCAGGACTGCAACCGCGCAGGACCGCCGCGCGCACACCTTGACGTAATCTGGCAATCGGCTCCTGGTGAGGCCCTCTCGGGCAGGCCAGCAGGCTCCTCGGGAGGCCTAAACCCTCGCGAGCCTCGGAGATCCCGCCTCGGGAGAGGGGTGCTCCCACGTCATCAGGATGTGGCACCCCGACTCAGATAAGCCGAAACGCCCCGTATTCAAGCCCAGAGATCGAGAAGTCTTTTGGAATACGGCACTGCTTAGCAGAGAACAAATCAGCTCTTTATTACAAGCTATATGGATACAAGGGGATTACATCGGCACGGCGACACTACGCCTGCCACGGTTGCTTCATGCAAGCAGCAGAAAAACACGAAGCAGAACAGCGGCACGGCGATACTACTGGCAGCGGAACAGCGACGACGGTGATGAACTCCACTCCACAGGAACTCTGGCTGGAACGCTTATCCTAGTTCGCAACAAGGGATCACTACTAGGAAAAGGCTTATACATAGAAGTTTACCAGTAGCGTGTGTTTTGGAGCCCACGCTACTGATAATTACCAGTAGCGTGTGTTATAAACCGCGCTACTGGTACAACTTAGCAGCAGTGTTGGTTTCTAGATGGCACGCTACTGGTAAGTTAGCCACACCACACCCCCGGCCAAAAAATAGTAGCAGCGTTGGTACTCTAACAAGCGCTACTGTTAAGAAAATAGCAGTAGCGCGTGTCCACCAAGAAGCGCTACTGCTACTTCTTCTATGTGTAATCTTTTACCAGTAGCTTGTTTTTTGGGCAAGCGCTATAGCTAGTTTTACGTACCAGTAGATATTTTGGCTGGCACACATAGCAGTAGCGCGCTTTGGTGCCCCGCGCTACTGCTATGGTCACCAGCCAAAATATCTGCCACCTTTTCCCCCTCTTCTTCCTCCCCCCTTTCTTTCTCCCCCTCACTCTTGCACTTGTTTGTTCTTCAATGCTTCCGCTCTTCTTTGCCCCTCCCCCCCTCCATTAATGCCCTCCCTCCTTTCTCTTCCTTGTTTTTGCCCCTCCTCCCCTTCTCTTCTTTGCCCCTCCACCACCCCCTCCATTAATGCCCTCCCTCCTTCCTCTTCCTTTCTTTTGCCCCTTCTCTCCTTCTCTTCTTTGCCCCTCCACCACCCCTCCATTAATGCCCTCCCTCCTCCCTCTCATAGCTCTCTCTCTCTCCCTAGCTAGTTGGAGCTATATTTACGTAGGTGCCTCACTATCTAGAGCTACTAGCTAATTATAAGAAGGTGCTCGATATCCCTCTCGAAAAATAGGTGAGCAAAAAAAGAGTTGTGCAAGAATGGAAATATGTGTGTTTGCGATTAGGACCGAAACTATGTGCGATATGAATATACCGAATTGTGTGTGGCATGTGAGTGACATGAGTTGCCTATGTTTTGCCGAAATGTCGATTCAATTCCGTTTCGGCGAATTTCGGGCAAACTCAATATGTCCTATGTTTAGGGAAGGTCATGCCGAATTTTTGTATGAATTTGATCCATGCATGCATATATATACGTGGTTATAATATTTGCTCCGCGCGCAGGTGATCATGAAGGTCAATGGAAGGATGGTGGAAAGATACTGGCAATCCGCTGTGGACGACATGTATGAAAAAAGACTGAAGGATGTTTTATGTCCGTGTCGAAAATGCAAAGGAAGAGTCAGGCTCGACCCCTTTCAGGGTGGTAAATTCAAGGCGCACCTGCTCATGCATGGTTTCATGCATGGCCATACTCGGTGGATAAGTGAAGAAGATGATGATGATGAGGACGTCGATGGGGTAGAAAATAACGACATGGGGCCACCAGACGAAGAGATGACCGATTATGTGCCCGAAGAGGAAGACGGCCTCGGAAATGTCGATGGCGAAGAGGCAGTTCAAGGCGGAGAAGACGCGGACACGCCGCCGTCTTCGTCGCTACTAAGTTCAGCCATGCGGGACCCGCATGTTCGAGACCTGCTTCGCAAGAAGACGACTAGCTACAGAGCTGCTTCAAGAGAGGAGGCCAAACTGGCGCAACTGGAGGTAGACTCGATGACTCCTTTGTATGATGGTTGCAATCCCGAGGTGACCCGCTTGAGTTTCACACTAGAACTTCTAAAGACGAAGGCAAAAAACAAATGGACAGATACAAGCCTGGATGAGCTTCTGAAGTATCTAAAGAAGGTTCTTCCCGCGGGAAGCCTGTGTCCTACTAGTGTCGAGGAGGCAAAGAAAATCATGTGCCCTCTTGATCTACCACACATTAGATATCACACATGCATCAATGATTGCATCATGTATCGGAACGAGCACGCGGAAAAAACCATCTGTCCAAAGTGCAATGCTTCACGATATAAAAAGGCCGGAAAGAAAGCTCCACAGAAAGTTGTATGGTACTTTCCGATCACCGCGTCTACAGCGGTATTTGGTAGATCCTAAGGAAGCAAAGCTTATGCGCTGGCACGCGGAGAGGGTGAAGCCAGATGACGGAGATGAGCCGAAGCTGAGACACCTCGCAGATGCTAGCCAGGGAGAGCATTAAATGCTGAATTTGATTTTTTTCGCAAATGATCCAAGGAACATCGTGCTTGGCGTTAGTAGTGATGGCATGAATCCATTTGGCAACCAGAACACCAATCATAGCACATGGCCCGCGTTTGTATGGATGTACAACCTCCCCCCTGGTTGTGCATGATGGAAAAATACATACACATGGCTATGCTTATTTAAGGGCCGAGACAACCGGGAAATGATATAAATCTGTATCTCGGGTTACTAAAAGAGGAGCTACAGACCTTATGGACAACGCCGGCCAAGACATAGGATGCAAGCAAAGGAGAGTGTTTCTACATGAGAGCCGCGCTGATCACGACGGTGCAGGACTATCTCGGTTACGGCTATCTCTCCGACCAAGTGCGCCATGGATATTGCGGATGCACGAGGTGCATGGATGATACAACTTCTCTGCAACTATCGAAAGATGGCGGGTCTTCGAAAATCGTGTACATGGGGCATCGAAGATGGCTCGAGAAGGATGACCCGTGGAGAAAGCGTGGAGATCTATTCAATGGTAAGGCTGAGCATCGAGGTCCTCCACGTAAGCGTAGCGGTGCAGAAATATATGAGTTATTGAAGAACTGGGAAGAGTGCCCCTCGCCGGGAAAGACGAAAAAAAGGCGCCGGAGCCCCTTCTGAAGGTATGGAAGACGAGATCTGTTTTCTGGGACTTGGAATACTGGCCCATACTCGACATGCCTCATAGCCTTGATCAAATGCATATCACAAAAAATATCCTTGAGAGTTTGCTTGGAACATTGATGAACATGCCAGAGAGGACCAAGGATGGGCCGAAGGCAAGAAAAGACTTGGAATTTTTGAATATCAGGAAAGATCTCCAAATGCCCGGTAAAAGGTCGTCAGAGGAGACGGAGACGGAGACGGAGACGGAAGATAGGGGAAAAAAAGTAAACAAGAAGGAAGAACAATATTGCCCCCCCTCTTGCTTCACCTTAGATCCAAAGGAGGTCGATCAATTGTTCAAGTGCCTTGCTGGAATCAAAGTTAGTTCCGGATACTGTGGGAAGATAAGCAGATATCTGGACACTAAGAAAAAAAGGTTCAGTGGGATGAAGTCTCACGACTGTCATGTGATGATGACGCAGTTACTCCCAATTGCACTTAGAGGGATTACGGACACACATGTGCGTGAGATGCTTACTGACCTATGCCACTTTTTTTATGCTATCTCTCGAAAGCCGATCAGTGTGAAGAAACTCCATAGGCTACAGGAAGAGATCATTGTCATACTGAATGAGCTAGAGATGTACTTCTCGCCCGCGTTCTTTGATGTCATGGTGCATCTATGTGTCCACATCGTGGACGACATCATCGACCTAGGGCCGACATTTCTGCACAGCATGATGTCGTTCGAGAGGATGAATGGGGTCATCAAAGGATTCGTTCATAAAATGTCCTGTCTAGATGGAAGCATAGCCCAGGGATATCTGACCAAAGAGTGCATCTCTTTCTATGAGAGTTATCTAGTAGGCACCGGAGACCTGTTGTTGGTTTGCCCATCAACAAGCACTGTGGAAGGCTCGAAGGCGAAGGTCACACCAACGGTCATAGGGATGTGAATGTGTTACGCTCGGGCCGACAAAACGACCTTGACAGAGCAAACTTAGTTGTGCTACAACACCTAGATGTGCTAGAAGATTTTGTGACACTGCACAAAAAGACCATCGCAAAGAAGTACCATGACCGTGGGGTGCACAGGACGGACGCGGAAGTTATTAGAGAGCACAACTCCACTTTCTTGCGTTGGTTCAAAGAGCGAATTCTGGCTAATCCCCCGGAAGAGGGTTGTCTGAACGGAACGCTCATATACGCCTTAACACATGGCCCCTCAACCAACCTCGCGACTTATCAAGCATACGATATCAACGGATACATGTTCTACACGGAGGAGAAAGATATAAACAGTGATGACCAAAACTCAGGGGTGACGATGGAAGCCATGACCGGGAATGTAATTGAAAGATATTACGGAAGGGTTGAAGAGATATGGGAGCTTAGCTACTCTGGATTGCATACCGCAATGTTGTTCCGTGTCAGATGGGCTAAGAATGTATAGAGAGAAAACCGACATTTCACTACCATGTGTATACCCGACTCCGATAGCGGTACCGTCAACACCATCGCCAAAAATGAGGCATGGGTACACGCTAAACACGTCACACAATGTTTCTTCATAACTGATCTGATCAATCCCAACCGTGTTGTCATGAGGAGAAGCAAAAGGAGCATCGCCAGAATGGATGGAGTCGCCAACGAGGAAGACTATGACCAGTATGGTGATCCGATGAGGGAAGATGATGCTGATGACGACGAAACATACGTCAAAAGAAGAATGAAGACTACATTACCTACGAAAGATCGTAATCCCTAGAGAAGGAAAAGTCACGACCATGGGCTCAATTATTCGACAACGAACAAAAGAGGGAAGAAGATCAGTCTGAAGCGTCGTCGTCGCGCAAGCTGACAAACTAATCCACAAAGTTTGTGTGTGTCTAGCTATTTTGTATACCGCCGATAGCGGTCAAATGATGTAATATATATTATACTAATTGTTATCCGGAGGGTAATAGTGGTATTGCTCCAACAACAGACCAAATTAAAGGAAGGAAAGTGCAAAAGAAAGATAAGAAAAAGAAAAGTGCAAATGAAAGAAAAAGAAAAGGAACTAATAAGTTGTGGAAAATGAAATGAAAGAAAAATAAAAATGAAAAGGAAGGAAGTTTGTGGAATATGAAAAAGAAAAAGAAAAAGAATAAGAATAATAAAAATAAAATAAAAAGGAAGGAAGTTTGTGGAATATGAAAAATAAAAAGAAAAAGAAAAAGAAAAAAGAAAAAAGAAAAAAAGTTAGCAGTAGCGCGTTTTGGCCTGGAACGCGCTATAGCTAAGGAAAATAAAAATAAAAATAAAAAGAAAAAAAGTTAGCAGTAGCGCGTTTTGTCTAGGGCAGCGCTATAGCTAACTTAGCTATAGCGCGTTTTGCCAACACGCGCTATAGCTAAGTTGCCTACAGCACTGGTCCGCTAGCTCCTATCGCTTTCCTCTCTCTCACTCTCTCCCCCTCTCGATCCCCTTTCTCTTTGAGCTCGCACCGCCGTCGACGCCGCACCCGCCCACGCCGCCGTCGATGCCGCACCCGACCCGACCCCGCACCCGCCCACGCCGCCGTCGATGCCTTACCCGACCCGACCCCGCACCCGCCCACGCCGCCATCGACCCCCCGGATCTGTTTAATTGTGTACAAAGCCAAAATGCAAAAAAAAAATTAGAAAAGTTAGCAGTGGCGTGGGGGTAAAGATTACCAGTAGCACTCCAGTAACAGTAGCGCTGGCTAGTTCCACGCGCTGTAGATAATTATCAGTAGCGCTGGGAGGAAGCGCGCTACAGCTAGCTTTAGATACCAGTAGCGCTGGGCTAAACAAGCGCTACTGCTAAAAAATAGCTATAGCGCCATAGCAGTAGCGCGCCTGCCCGCGCTACTAATAGCAAAAAAAACAGCGGTACTGGTAAGGGTTTTCCTAGTAGTGGATCCATGGCAAACAAGCAATCAAATCCGGCATGACCTGCAAACTGGCATGACACGGCAGGTCACTACATTGAATGTACTTGCATGCTCATAGCAACCAAAGCAATCAAGACAGACAACAACATGGCAATTACATGTTAACAAGGATTAACATGATACTATCAGAACAACCTGCCATGAACAACATGATACATCTAGAACAATACGAGCATGGCATGAACATATAGACATAATGACACTATCATGCAACATAATGACGTTATCATGCACCAACTTAATTACTCTGTTCGGGTTACCTCGTAACCATCACGGACATCACACGATCATCTCAGGATCCAATCAACCTTGGTATTAACAATACCATAGTAGTCATTACATGACCACAAGGAGCTTGATCTTTACCCTTGACTCTCGCATAATACCGCAAAGATCCATCAACTCGATATCCTCGATACCACAGTGATCATCTCACGATCACAACCAATATCTTTCTCATCATCGAACCAGGGTTGTTATTAAGCACATTATTATTACTATTGACCCACAGTGTGACCAACTACGAACTGGGCCCATATCCGCGGGCGCGGCTATTGATAGATTTAACACACACTCGTCAGAGGTAGCGCACTGTACCCACACCACGGAACCTATGGCATCGCATTCCCATTCGGGTGGACCAACGGCGTTCCGACAAAACCGTCCTACTGCCATGACACTCCCCCGGCCACTCGACCATCTCCCCTCTGGGATAAGTCCTGGGTGGCCCCGTGCTTACCAAAGGCATCAACGGCCACTATCGTGGCAAAACAAAAACGGTCCCAAATGGGGACAAGCCGGCTAGAACAACGACGGGCACACAAGGCTTATGCCGTCCTACCCGGCCAAGGTAGCGCCCGCGCATAACATTCCCTCGTTAGAGGCACCGGCGAGAGGCATGACAATAGACTCAGTTAGGACCCCCCAATAAAAGGAAAATGTGGATGCACTGGTCAGCTCGATATGGTGGCACCATGACTCAGCTAACAGTTGTTCAAGTTCAATTTAATCCTGTTAAACTTGAATGCAATATGCTGAGCCATGATAAAATAACATGATGCAATTACAATGCATGAGCATGATATCACCATAGGCATGGGGGTGGAACATAACTATCAACCATATCAACAATGAATCATATCCAACTGAGCATGGCATAATGACGAGTATGAATATCACAAGTATAGCATAACATGACCGCTAGCATCAACAATAAATACCATGCAGCTGCATACGTTGATGCAGGTGTGCCTATGGCCAGCGTAAATAAATATGGGGGTGGTGCCCAAAATGCCCCTAAATCCGGAAATTACTACCCAAATTTTGGTGTAGTATTTCTGCATCTGTGCCCTTGGATCAGAAGAATTGACGGCCCGAAATAATCTGATGTACGTAAAAGGTCTCAAAATTTACATACTCATAGTGAGGAGGTCCTATTCGGCTATGTAAGCGCCCGAACCTGAAAATGGCACCTACAACACGGCCTCTGTAGGTTGTTTTAAGCTCGGCCTAGGAACAGATTCATTCGCGAAAAAACTACACCAAAAATGGCTGGTATGGGGAATCAATCTCATGCAACATATCCCTGCGATTGCTTGGCTTAACCATTGGACCATCAGAACTCCAGTGAACAAAAGCAACCCGAAATTGTATTACAACTAATGCAACCACGCTATTTATTACTCAGACATTTAGAGCATCTTCAATAGATGATGCAAATTTTGGAGATGTAAATTTGCATCTCCAAAAAGTCTCAACTCCAACAGATGATGCATTTCGGAGATGTAAAACTGCAACTCCAACAAATGATGCAAATGTAGATGTAAAAATGTGAAATGGACCAACTATTACTTCATTTCAACATGGTTCAAACATGAAATTCAATATAGTTTTATACATAAATTCAAGTACTACTTATTCGAACTATTAGATGAAACAACTCCTGATCGTTGGAGCTGCGGAACTGCTCCCAGAATTCGTTCTTGTCCTGGTCGTCGAACCCCTCGTCCTCCTCGTCTGAATCACCCCAGTCCTCCTCCGACGACTCAATAGGAATCACCGTCGAGGGCCCGGCCTCGTCCTCCTTCTTCACCCCCTTCTTCTTCTCCTCGACGTCGCGCTTCCAGTAGTGTTTCAGCTCAGCCTGGACGTACTCCAGATGCTCCCGGGCAAACCTCGCCATCGCCATCTCGTCACGTCGGGACCGATGACAACCGCCGGCTTCTTCTTCACCTTCTTCGAAGTAATCTCCTGCATCCGGATACCCTGCTGAAAGTGCAACTATCCCTGGGTGGTTTTGGTAATTCCTAACAACATATAGCTCATTGAACTAATGCTCTTTCAAGATGATCATTTCGGAAAGTTTAATGATTGGCATGGCATGGAGTAGGAATGTGGACCCCTCAAAATGCTAAGGACACATATTGGCAAAAACTCAAGACTCTACATTTTCATTTTAGTGATACAAGATCACATTGGGTCCATAGGAAAAGCCAATACTATTAAAAGGGGATGAGGTGTTGCTTAATTGCTTGCTTGCTCAAAATGCTTAGTGATATGCTCCAAAATCCCTCAACCACTTTCTCATATCCATATATGTCCTAAACCAGAATTCAAACTCGGCCCCACCGATTTGATCTATCCGGCGCCACCGAGTTCATTTGACATAGCCGTAGCCAGAAACCCTAATCAGTTCGGTCTCACCGATAGGGATCTCAGTCTCACCGAGATGGGATTGCAAACTCTCTGTTTACCTTCGTAACGTTTCGGTCTAACCGAGATGAGCGATCGGTCCCACCGAGTTTGCAATGCAAACTCTCTCTTTCCTTTTCGTAACGTTTCGATCTCACTGAAATGAGCGATCGGTGCCACCGAATTTGCCTGACCAACTCTCTGATTTCTTATTACGGAAATCGGTCTCACCGAGTTTATGTGATCGGTCTCACCGATATTACGTTATGACCTAACCCTAATGAAATTGGTCCCACCGAGTTGGCATGTCGGTCCCACCAAAAATCCTAACGTTCACATTTTGAACTAAATCGGTCTGACCGAGTTTAACTATTCAGTCCCACCGAGTTTGGTAAATTGTGTGTAACGGTTAGATTTTGTGTGGAGGCTATATATACCCCTCCACCCATCCTCCATTCGTGAAGAGAGCCATCCGAACGCCCACACTTCTACCATTCATTTTATGATATAGAACAACCTACTCATGTGTTGAGTCCAAGATATTCCAATCTCTAGCCTTCCCAAGTTGCTTTCCACTCAAATCATCTTTTCACCAAATCCAAATCTGTGAAAGAGAGTTGAGTGTTGGGGAGACTATCATTTGAAGCACAAGAGCAAGGAGTTCATCATGAACATGCTATCTATTACCTTTTGGAGAGTGGTGTCTCCTAGATTGGTTAGGTGTCACTTGGGAGCCTCCGTCAAAATTGTGGAGTTGAACCAAGGAGTTTGTAAGGGCAAGGGGATCGCCTACTTCATGAAAATCTACCCAAGTGAGGCAAGTCCTTCGTGGGCAATGTGCATGGTGGGATAGACAAGGTTGCTTCTTCGTGGACCCTTCGTGGGTGGAGCCCTCCGTGGACTCGCGTAACCGTTACCCTGCGTGGGTTGAAGTCTCCATCAACGTGGATGTACGATAGCACCACCTATCGGAACCACGCCAATCTCCGTGTCTACATTGCATTTGCTCCCTCCAAACTCCTCCGTTTACCATCATATGCAATGATTTACATTCTGCTGCTATACTCTTAGATTTGCATGTGTAGGTTGATTGATTGACTTGTGCTAAGTTGCTAAAATCTGCCAAGACTTAAAATTGGGAAAAGGCTAGATTTTTATTTGGTCAAGTAGTCTAATCACCCCCACCCCTTCTAGACATACTTTCGATCCTACACCTGCGGCAAGCATCTCTGCATCCGCCCAGCTCTCGATCTCCGGGAAGTTGAGGTGCTCCTTGGGCCTTCCAGCACGCCACACCACCATGCCGTAGCCACACGTAACCTCGTGGGCGGTGGGTTACGTGCCGAGCCACCAACGACGGCGGCGTCGGAGAACTCCACCCAGAAGTTGCCGGAGGGATTCGCTCTCACGCCGAAGAACCCAGACTTTCCCTTCGGGTCGGCGCCATGGCCAAAACATCGGAGAGACGTGGCGTCGGCGAGCAAACGAAGTCGGGAACTGGTCGGCGCACGGCAGAGGCGGGCGGAGCGGGGCGGCGTCGCGCGGACAGGGGCGGGGTCGGGGCGGTGCAGGGCGGCGATGGGGCGGGGAGGCGGCCGGACGGGGTCAGGGCGACCGAACGCGGTCGGGGCGGAGTGGAGGGGCGGCGCCCCGATCCGAGCTGTACGACGGCGGGGGGAGAGGCGGAGGTGAATCCGCGGCGGGGCGGCGAGCTGCGTCGGCTGCCAAGCCGGAGGATAATGATTGGGGGCGCCGAAATGGAATGAACGGCATTTGATGGTTGGCGAGCGACTACGGGTTTTACATCTCCTGCAACCGGAGATGAAAATTAGCAACTCGAAGTGTTGTATTTTACAAATTAGCAACTCGAAGTGTTGTATTTTACATCTTTGGGAGGCGGAGATGTAATTCTTATTTGCATCTACATCATGTGTTGGAGACCGTTTTTTGGCCTCTGAATTTGCATCATCTATTTGGAGATGCTCTTACTATACCACTGAGATTTTTCAGTTATTTGAATTTTTTTTAGAAAATGTCTATTTTCTTTAATGAAAATTAGTTCGTTAAATTTCGGAAAAAAGTTCACAAATTTCAAAAAAAATCATCGATTTTAAAAGAGATCATCAATTTTTGAAAAAGCGGTCATTTAATTTGAAATAGGCTCATCGATTTGATAAAAAAGTTCATCCGATTTGAAAAAAGTTTACCAATTTTGAAAAAAAGTTCATCAAATTTAAAAAAAGTTCACCGATTTTGAAAGAAATGTTCCTTGATTTTGAAAAAAAATCCTTCTATTTGAAAAAAAGTTCATCAAATTTGAAAACATTTCATCGTATTTGAAAAGAAAGTTCATCTAATTTAGAAAACTTCACCGGGTTTGAAGAAAAGTTCACGCACTAAAAAACCCACGCATTTTAGAAAAAAAAAAGGAAACAGGAAAAGAAGTAGAAAAAAGAAAAAAGAAAATAACAAAACGAACAGACGAACAATTAAAAAGAGAAACACCGTACTGTTTTCCCGGTTGCCATGCAACCAACTCATTGTGTGTTCGACCCCTGCTGCGCGCACATGTTTTGACGTTTGAAAACAGGAAAAATAAGCGATATGATAGCCTCCTCTCGCCTAAGGAATATTCCTCTACCGTATGACTTGACGTCTCCGTAGAAGACATCGTGCGTAGCATCAGCCGGTAGCACATCCACCGGTGGCTTCATCGTTATTGATTTCATCCATTAACTTCTTGTACGGATCAAGATGAGACTTCTCTCTCCTTGCCATTTCTTCTTTAGTTTCAACATGACATAGTTGGATATTGGAAAACTGAGGCTATATAGTACATCCAAAAATATGAAATAGAAATCAACATGAATAAAAAATCCTATATGCAGCTTGCCCTTTACATGTTAGATGCATATTGATTTTCCATTTAACAATATGTACAAAGCTTGAATATTCATATAAAAATCTATTATGGGAACTGAGAATAACGAAAAGTAAAACAGAGTATCTTCCTGCTCTGTTTTCACCAACCATTGCTCGCTGCATTTATAAAAGAATTCATGTGTGATTGACCAGCGTCTCTGTGCGGAAACCATGCCTAAGACTAATTATGTTGAATCGTAATATGTTGTTCACAATTTATCTTTTTTTTCCTCACAAAGCAACTTTGCTACACCTTGTGCTGTTGAACTAGTACTAGCTGCTGATCTTTATCAACGGCTTTTTTCTCGAGACTTCAGCCCTCGTGCTGATTCCCTAGGACTGCTACCTTGGGGTTTCACATGCATGTGCTCTCCCTCGATTTGTTCTGGCTTTCGTGGATACTTGGAGTAGTAGCGGTGCCAGCAGTGATTCAAGTACGTAGCAGCATCTCAGCAGGTTGATCGAGTGGCGCATCGGAGTATTTTTGTCAGACCCGATGTATTTCGAGCAGACGCACCGTCTGACAGCTGCAGGAAAAATCAATCTCATTTGAATTCACACAGAGGCGTAGCTGCGGAACATAAAGGTCTCGGCGAATCGCCAAAGTCTATGGCTGCAGAAATACTTGGTCTCAGTCTAATCTCAGGAACTTTGCTGTACATACCACTTATTAGAAAAATTTCCTCTATTTGCCGCGATTGCCTGCTATGGCGGCCGCAATAGCTGTTGGGAGAGGCCTCCGCGAAATTGTTTCTCCCGCGATCTTAATCTATGGTATAAACAGAGATACCGTCAACGCCCCTTACACCACTTGCACCACATCTAGGCTGGTACTCGCCAACTGTAGAACTCGGATCACAATTTGACATCAGCACCACCTACACCTTGCATTATCCTTCAGAAGATCTAGCATTGGCGCTCACAAGGAGGTTCAGATGGCTTGCCACCCTAGTCTAATGGTTCCCGATGTTTTCTATTCCATAATGACTTTTCACATTGTTCTGTTTTTTGCCTCTCATGTCTCATCTACCAACTACTCCCTCCGTCCCATAATGTAAGACGTTTTCTGACACTAGTGTAGTGTCAAAAAATGTCTTACATTATGGGACGGAGGAAGTATTAGATTATGTAGCGAAAAAGTGTTTCGAGATCGATGCTACTACTTGGCTAAAGGCGCAGAGGTATATATAGATAGAGATGGCCAACGAATAGCTGCACCACCTACATCTTCATTGCAGAACTACAGAAGGGCAAGGTCAATATTTATGTAGTGGAAACTAATAAAAAGTTGCACTCTCAACCACTCTACATGCCCTTACAAAGCCATATGGGTCACACAGACCAAGACAACCTAAAAGCAAGCCAAACCGGGTTTGCACTTTCGATTTTATAGCATGTGGAACTAAGAAGACGAGGCTTAAAAGTTGAAGGACCATGGGTGCATCTAGTCTTCTTGCTGCAGTACGGTGTCTATCATGTTATACAATTTTGAATTGAAACATGATTTATAAAAGACGAAACAGAAAAGGGCAGATATCTGATTAATCGTTTCTTTTCTGCGTACCAAATCCACCCTAAGGGCAGAGTGCATAGGAAGTCGTTGACATATTATATAAGCATGTTTTCTTGGCGTCACCACGGCATGTTATGCCATCTCTTTCCAAGTGCCTTCATCCATCAGTTTATGTAAACGATCGCCAACGAGAGAACTGCCAAAGGCGGAACCATCTTAAAAGAAGGACATCGATAAGTGCCACACGTGTGGGCGTTAGGGAGTCTGCCCACACATTTTGTGTGGTGTATAAGAGGAACAGCCCACACACCTACGTGTGGGCAAAAAAAGTAATGTTTTCCTCCCGATCCCTCTCACACGCGTGCGTGTGGGCGAAATAGATAACGCCCACACGCCTCGTACGTCAGGCTTCGTACCTCGTGGTCCCGCACGCCCGCGTGACAGTCACCGCGCGTCCCGCAGTTGCCATGGTCCAGACCCTCGTCCATGTTCGTTTAACTGCAGTTGCCATGTCGCTGAACTTCGGTTGTCATGTCGGAGAACTACAGTTGCCATGGTTGCTCAACTGCAGTTGAGATGTATGGTCTAATCTACTGCAGTTGCCATGATTTCAAAACTTTAGGAGTCACCACCCGCTAACACTAGGCAGTTGCCATGTAGCAGTACAAAAAGGCATGGCAAAAAAACATGTTCGGGTAAAAGAGAGAGTTGCCATGTGCTCACAAGCACGCTAGGGCAGTTGCCATGTAAAAGAAAGAGTTGCCATCTGCTTTCGTGCACGCCACGGCAGTTGCCATGTACCATGCAAAAACACATGGCAACTCGGGTAAAAAAGAGTTGCCATCTGCTTATAAACAAAGCTAGGGCAGTTGCCATGTACCTGCAGAAACACATGGCAACTGCCAGTTTTGGGTGTGGGCTAGGAGACCGGCGTGTGGGCGAAGTGATAAACGCCCACACACCAGCCCCCTCTGCGTGAGTGAAACTAGTGTGTGGGCGATTGCTAAACGCCCACACACCAGCCCCCTGTGTGGTGATAAAAAGACGTGTGGGCGACGGATGAATGCCCACACACCAGCTTAGTCCTACGTGGCACACAAAAACTGATAGAACGCGCAAAGATTCGTGCAGAATTGGTTGGACAAGGATCCATGCGTATGGGCGAGTTGCCAGACGCCCACACGTGTGGACGTTAGACTTTTCGTAAAAGAAATCCAAGCCTAAACTAAACTTGCCAAGCCATGCTAATATACGCCCGCACACAAAAAACGTCTGGTGAAAATGAGAAGGGCTTTTTCACCATATACAAACTGATAACGACATGCAACAACAAAATGAAGACAAAATGGCAATATTTATTTCTGGACCCATAGAAGACAACGCAGCGCGTATATGCGTCGTAATGCAAATTTGGGGAACTCCGAATTACTTCCTAAAACTTCTCAACTTGTCAGTGATCTTGTCCAAACAGTTACACATGTCATCTCTTTTTCTTGTTTTAAAAAATGTTTTTAAAATGAATCTATGTACCTACTAATAAAGCAAGGCGCATTTCGCCCATATTTCATCCGTTCACCGTCGGAAAAAAACATCTTTCTACCCAAGGTGGTACTAAAGTCTTATGCGTTTGTTTGCTAGAAAAAGAATTGTTGTACGTGGGCCGCGTGCGGTGGCCCAGTAAAGCCAGACCACTTATTTTTCTGCCCATGCAGCTGGGAAAACTCTACTATCCGTACAGTGCGATAAATAGTCAGAATTTCGCACAGGGCAAACAATAATGGGCTGGTCCATTTATATTTATTTAATGCTTTACTTCTATTTTTATTCTAATTTCCCTATATCTTTTTTCCCTACCAAGTTTATTTTTCTTTTGGAATTTATTTCGTAAATTAAAAATTCTCAAAAAAGTTCAGAATAAAAAAAGCTAATTTTGGAAAATGTTCAGACTTCCAAAATTTTGTTTCTACTTCAAAAAAAATATGAAATTATAAAAAGTTAGCATTTTTAGAAAAAAAATATACTGTTTTGCATAATTGTTAGGGATGTCAAAAAATAAAATGGCATTTCAAAACATGCCCCAAATTTGAAAAATATTCCTGTTTTAGTGAAATTTTAAAATTAAAAATAATGTTCGTGTATAAAAGATACACATTTTCTAAAAATCCTATGAATTCTCAACACATGTTCCTGTTTAAAAAAAAGGTTCACAAATTCATATAATGTTTATTTTTTCTGTATTTTACTTTTATTTTTATTCTCCTTAACCTATACCTTTTTTCCCTTCCAATTTTATTTTTCTTTTGGAATTTATTTCATAAATTAAAAATTCTCAAAAATGTTCATAATAAAAAAAAGCAAGATTTGGAAAATGTTCGTAATTCCAAAATTTTGTTGCTATTTCTGAAAAATTCTAAAATAGCAAAAAGTTGCCTCTTTTTTAAAAAATTATAGTTTTTCAAAATTGTTCAGAATTTCGAAAAATGCTCCAAATTTGAAAACTATTCTTGGTTTCGTGAAATTTCAAAATTAAAAACAATGTTCGTGTAGAAGAGATATGCATTTTCTTCAATTCTTTTGAATTCTCAACACATGTTGCCGTTTTGAATAAATGTGCATGTTTTTATTAAAAAGGCAAACCATAATGGGCTGGCAAAATATTCCTACATCTTTTTTCCCTTCAAATTTTATTTATCTTTTAGAATTTATTTCGTAAATTAAAATTCTCAAAAAAGGTCAGAATAAAAAGGCTAATTTTGGAAAATGTTCAGAATTCCAAAATTATATTTATATCTTTAAAAATATTATGAAATTATAAAAAGTTCGCCTTTGTAGAAAAAAAAATATTGATTTGCATAATTGTGAGGGATGTCAAAAACTAAAATGGCATTTCAAAACATGCCCCAAATTTGAGAAATATTCCTGTTTTAGTGAAATTTTAAAATTAAAAATAATGTTCGTGTATAAAAGATACACATTTTCTAAAAATCTTTATGAATTAAAAATAATTTACTTCTATTTTTATTCTCCTTTCCCTATGTCTTTTTTCCCTTCCAATTTTATGTATCTTTTAGAATTTATTTCGTAAATTAAGATTCTCAAAAAAGGTCAGAATAAAAAGGTTCACAAATTCATATAATGTTTATTTTTTCTGTATTTTACTTCTATTTTTATTCTCCTTTCCCTATATCTTTTTTCCTTTCCAAGTTTATATTTCTTTTGGAATTTATTTCGTAAATTAAAAATTATCAAAAAAGTTCAGAATAAAAAAAGCAAGATTTGGAAAATGTTTGTAATTCCAAAATTTTGTTGCTATTTTTAAAAAAATTGAAAATAGCAAAAAGTTGCCCATTTTAAAAAAAAAATTATTTTGCAAAATTGTTCGGAATTTCGAAAAAGAAAATGGCATTTCGAAAAATGCTCGAAATTTGAAAAATATTCTAGGTTTCATGAAATTTTCAAAATTAAAAATAATGTTCGTGTAGAAAAGATACACATTTTCTAAAAATCTTATGAATTCTCAACACATGTTCCCGTTTTAATTAAATATTCATGTTTTTATTAAAAAAATGAGGTTTTATTAAAATGTTTTTGAATTTTAAAAGTGTAGTTAATTTTTTAAGAGTTGCTCAGCATTTAAAAAATTGTTCATGTTTCTTAGAATATTCAGAAACTCCATACCTTAAAATCCCCTCGATTGAAAGGATTGAAAGGAATAGTAGATTGAATAACTCATGCGCAAACTCTTAAATGCCATGGATCAATAAATGGAAAAATAGCAGATTGATTCCTTCATAGGCGGCGAAACCGATAAGCTAAATGTTTCTTTTTCGTGTGCTCACATATAATTCTCACTGACTTTAAATGCATACTATTTTATCTCCCATTGCAACGCACGGACATATTTGCTAGTGACTTATAAAACGAGAAACAAAAGAGAACACGTTTCTAGATATATGGAACAGCTGTTGTGCACTGCATCTTCCCTTTTTTTCCTATACAATTCCACACAAAGTGCAGAGTGGGTAGAAAGCCATTGACTTGTTCTTTTGGCCAAACAACAAACCATTCTTGCATTGAACAGTCATCATCAGAGCGTGTTTTTCCATCCATCTCTTTCTCTCCAGGTGTCCTCATCCAACAGTCACCTATCAACGATGAGAATAATCTATCGCCTAAAGCCTGCTCTAACTTACAACAAAAGCAAAGCCAAGCCAAGCCTGAACTGCACTGAACTGGTCAAGCACAAGTTCTGACCTCGACATTTCACTGCCATGCCTATGCCACACATTTGCTACTATGAGGTCAGAGATATCCACGTAACAAAAAAAACATTTTCACAAAACACATCTGCTACTATCATGCCTATGCCCGACTACCGGCATTCCTCCCCATGACACTGTCACAATACCGCACAATGGCCACTCGGGCACCCCCCCCCCCCCCCCCCCGCCCCTTCTCCCTCAACTTGTTTTATCGGCTATTTCATTTACTGTGTTTGCAGAAGAAAAAAATCCTTCTCCGTTTTTCTTTTACTTTTTCTACCTTCTCTCTTTTACTCTTTCTACTTTTTGAATACATGTTGACATTTATTAAAATACATGTTAAACAATTTTAGATAAACATAGAACAATTTTACAAAACCCATTGGACATTTTTGACTACACCTTGAACATTTCCCATAGGCACATTGAACATTTTTAAAAATAAAAGGTAAACATTTTAAAATACATAGTGAATATTTTTTTCATGAGTCTAGCATTTTCAAAATGCATATACAATTTTTTTTTTCTAATACATGGTGAATGAATTCAATAAGTTGAATGTTTTTTTAATACAACATATATTTTTTTCCGGATACACCTTGAATTATTTCACAATAAATATTTACATTTTCATGAACATTTGTCCTACTTGTGGCATAAATGGTATGAACATTTTTCAAACGCATGCTGAAACATTTTTCAAATATATGTCAAATATTTTTTCTAACACATGGTGAATATTTTTAAATGAAGCTATGGGAGAGAGTCATTGAGCACCGCTTAAGAAGAATGACAAGCGTGACCAAAAATCAGTTTGGTTTCATGCCTGGGAGGTCGATCATGGAAGCCATTTTCTTGGTACGACAACTTATGGAGAGATATAGGGAGCAAAAGAAGGACTTGCATATGGTGTTCATTGACTTGGAGAAGGCCTATCATAAGATACCGCGGAATGTCATGTGGTTGACCTTGGAGAAACACAAAGTCCCAGCAAAGTACATTACCCTCATCAAGGACATGTACGATAATGTTGTGACAAGTGTTCGAACAAGTGATGTCGACATTGATGACTTCCGGATTAAGATAGGACTGCATCAGGGGTCAGCTTTGAGCCCTTATCTTTTTGCATTGGTGATGGATGAGGTCACAAGGGATATACAAGGAGATATCCCATGGTGTATGCTCTTTCCGGATGATGTGGTGCTAGTTGACGATAGTCGGACGGGGGTAAATAGAAAGTTAGAGTTATGGAGACAAACCTTGGAATCGAAAGGGTTTAGGCTTAGTAGAAGTAAAACCGAGTACATGATGTGCGGTTTCAGTACTACTAGGTGTGAGGAGGAGGAGGTTAGCCTTGATGGCCAGGTGGTACCCCAGAAGGACACCTTTCGGTATTTGGGGTCAATGCTGCAGGAGGATGGGGGTATTGATGAAGATGTGAACCATCGAATCAAAGCCGGATGGACAAAGTGATGCCAAGCTTCTGGCATTCTCTATGACAAGAGAGTGCCACAAAAGCTAAAAGGCAAGTTCTACAGGACGGCGGTCGACCTGCAATGTTGTATGGCGCTGAGTGTTGGCCGACTATAAGGCGACATGTTCAACAGTTAGGTGTGGCGGAGATGCGTATGTTGAGATGGATGTGTGGCCACACGAGGAAGGATCAAGTCCGGAATGATGATATACGAGATAGAGTTGGGGTAGCACCAATTGAAGAGAAGTTTGTCCAACATCGTCTGAGATGGTTTGGACATATTCAGCGCAGGCCTCCAGAAGCTCCAGTATATAATGGACGGCTAAAGCGTGCGGAGAATGTCAAGAGAGGGTGGCGTAGACCGAATTTGACATGGGAGGAGTCTGTTAAGAGAGACCTGAAGGATTGGAGTATCACCAAAGAGCTAGCTATGGACAGGGGTGCGTGGAAGCTTGCTATCCATGTGCCACAGCCATGAGTTGGTTGCGGGATCTTATGAGTTTTACCTCTAGCTTATTCCAACTTGTTTGGGACTAAAGGCTTTGTTGTTGTTATTCCAACTTGTTTGGGACTAAAGGCTTTGTTGTTGTTGTTGATTAAAAACTTATAACTTGCCACTATTTTCTCGCATTAAGCGAGACGATAGGATGTCTCACAGAAGGGTCTACAATAATCAGCCCGCCCATTAGCGCAAAAAGATAAAAAAAAAGGGAGAAGCAAGGATCGATCTCTGCTTCAGGAAGATGACCAACTCTGTTAGCGACCGCACCCACGTCTTTCACATAATAAGTAGTAGGCGCGCTACTAAGCCGGTTTTCCCATTTGTTTTCCGGGTTGTTTTTTCTTTTTTTTTCTTTGTTCCCATGTTTTTCTTCATTTTGTCTCCGTTGTTTTTCTAACTTTCTCTTTTTATGGTTTTGTTTATTTCTTTTCGCAGTTCTCATTGGTTTTTCCTTTTTCGTTTTTTTCTTCGTTTTCCTTTCATTTATTTGTCTTTTTTTCTCATTTTTCATCAATTTTTCTTGTTTCCTCTCACGTTTGAACGGTTTTCTATGCACATTTTTGCGATATATCTAATACATTTCTATAATACTTGTTTAATATTTTTTCAAATTCTTGATTAACAGTTTTCAAGTATCAGATTATTTTTTTATATTACATGGTCAACATTTTTTCCTATACACATTTAAATTTTTTAAATACAAGTTTAAAACTTTTTGCATACATGGTCAACATTTTTCTATACACATTTAACACTTTTAGAATACAAGTTTAACTTATTTTTCAAACACGGTCACCATTTTTGTATACACATTTAGCATTTTCCAAACACAAGTTTATCTTTTTTTAATACATTGTTGATAATTTTTTTCTATACATATTTAAGGTTTTTAAAATTTATGTTTAACATTTTTTCAATACAAGGTCAACATTTTTTTTATATACATTCAACATTTTTCAAATACAAGTTTAACATTTTTTAATACATGGTCAACATTTTTTATATGCATTTAATATTTTTCAAATGCTTCATTAATAATTTTCAAATACCTATTTAACATTTATTTCAAATATTTAGATTAAATGTTTTTAAATACATGATCAACTTTTTTCACACACATTGTATTTTTTTATATATTTTTCATATACATGAGAAACATTTTTTATTCATTTTAAAGATTTTGAAAATGCATGGTCAACAATTTTTTTCATTATTTGATGCAAAGTGTTTTATGAAATCTATTTATTTATAATATATGAAAGTATAAAAATAAAATATAAAGCAAAATATAAAAACACAAAACTTGAAATTAAAATATACGAGGCAGTCGGCTCCCGCGAGCATGTGCCTGCCCATCTCTCTCTGCCCTTTAGCGAGGGTTCCCAGTCGGTCTCGCTAGAGGCTATATGGAGAGAGCTCCACTTTGGCGCATGTTTCGCCAGCAAGTCTGCCTGGCAAAGACAACGTACGTTTTTGGGCCGCTGCCCCTTCAGTGCTCCCTTTGCTCGTTCGGTCTTCCTCAGTAGGGTAGGCATTTCGCACAAGTTTTTCTTTTTGGTCAATTTTCTGTTCCCTTTGCCTTAGAGTTTACGGATTTAAAAAACTGAGAAATCAAAACAGTTTTACAGGTTTAAAAATGGTTAGTGAATTTGAAAAATTTCATGGTTTTCAAAATGGCTCCTGGATCTCAGAACAAAAAGTTCACGCATCTATAAAATGATGCATTTCAAGAAATTTCATGAATTAAAAAATTTCCGGATTTGAAAAAAAGTTCAAGAATGTGAAATTTGTTCACCAATTTTGAAAAGTTCTTGAATTTGATAAAGTTAACAAATTGGAAAATAAGTTCTTGAATTTAAAATTGAAAAAGTTCAGGAAAATTGAAAAATGTTCATAGATTTTGTAAAGGATTTCGTCGGTTTTGAAAAATTCTTCACGAATTTGTAAAACAATTGAGTTTTAATTTTTTTCATAATAATTAAAAAATGTTTGTTCATTTGAAAAAAGTGCACGGATTCTGGAAAAAGTTTATGGATTGAGAAAAAAAGTTCATGCATTTAAGAAAATGACCACAGCCTTGAAAAAAGTTCATAAATTTGAAAAATGTTCAAAACCCTAAGAAAACTTCACGATTATAATAAATGCACAAATTTTTAAATGAAAAGGGAAAGAGTGAAAGAAAAATAGTAGAGAAACCAGTTGAACAAGACCAAATATATGAAAAGGAGGCGCTACCTTTTTTAGCACGACAATTGACGCACAAATAAGAAGAACTATTAGTAGTTCCTGTTAGTTACTGCGGTTTGAAAAACAATGAGATACATCATTTGAATCTCACTTCTCGTAGCATTTTTCAAGGTTAAAAACTGTGAATGGGCCAAGCTCAGGACGCAAGGGGTGTACGCCGGTTGGTGGGTTACCAGGCGCTAAATAGCATTTGGCATATATAGAGGCGCCCTTTGCCCGACACCACGTAAGCTCATACAGCATCTCCAACAGTTTTCCATCTACAATAAATTTTGTGTTTCTTTAAATAGCCGGCTATACCAAATAACAGTGGTTGTCCAGCATGGAAGTAGCCGACTATTTCTTAACTTTTTTGGACAATTCATACATAAATGAAATAGCCAGCCATTTGGTGGCACCATGCCGAAACCGCTATAGCTTGGCTATAGCTGACTACTAGAAGGGTTGGGCGTGCTTTGCTGCGCCGTTGGTGTTGTTGAGATTCTTAAAAAAATACTCTCTTTTTTAAATACAAGGTATTACTGTTTTGAAAAGTCCAGCCTCTTTGATCAAATTTATGAAGAAATATATCAAAATTCGTAATATCAAATTGTTGTTATTAGATTCATCATGAAATAAATTTCCATTTTTTTGGCTTAATATTGTGGATGTCAATATTTTTGGCTCTAAACTCGGTCAAAATTAAAGAATTTTTTTTCGAAACGGAGGCAAAAGATTTGCCTCATCCATTAATTAAGAAGAAATTTAGAGTTGCTTTTACAACAGAAAAGCAAGATAAGATACATAGATTCTACTCTCGCGGCATGATGTTTCCCAAGTGCTTCGCGCCGGCGGCGATCCAAAGCCTAGCCTCATTCTTGATGTTACCAAAAATGATGGATGACAGCGTCGATTTTTGTTGGAACACCCTAGCATTTCGCTCGCACCAAATATTCCAACAAGACAACATGGTGAGGGTTGCCATTGCCTTCCGATTTGCCACGTTCTTCTCGGACATGTTGATCCACCAATCCTTGATGGAGCGCTCGTCATTCCAGCGATAAGTGTCCATGCCGTCTAGCCCAAGCCAATCCTTGATCATGCCCCAAAGCCTCCTAGTGAAACGACACTTGAAGAAGAGATGATCCACCGTTTCATTAGTCTGCTTGCAAAGAGGACATAAACCGCAATTTGGCCAAGCTCGCTTCTGGAGCCTATCCGCTGTCCAAAGTCGGTTTTGAGTTGCAAGCCATGCAAAAAATTTGACTTTTGGGGGCGCCCAGACCTTCCAGATCGTCTGGCCCATGGGTGATCGCGTGGCGCCAAGGAATTGAGCCTTATATGCCGAGGTCGCAGAGTAGTGACCACTTGTCGTATGCTTCCATATGATGTCATCTTCGATTCCGTCCAGAAGGTGAATAGACCGAGAGCGAGCCTAGAGAGTCACAATTTGTGTAATGTGCTCCATTCTCCAGTCCATGGGCAGCCTAATTTTTTCAAGCCAAGCATCGCCATGCATGGCCTCACGCACCTTCCACTTTTTTCTCGAGGAGATATCAAAAATGAGTGGTGCCAAGTCCAAGGGCGCCACCCCATTGATCCAAGGTGAATCCCAGAAAGGTGCACGGGCCCCATTGCCAATGATGATGTGCGAAGATGCGTAGAAGAGAGCTCGGTCCATCTTGTCGCAAGGGTTGTCAAGGCCAACCCACATCTTAGTTGGATCCTTCCATTCGAACCATAGCCATCTAAGTCTTAGCGCCCGCGCAAACTTGGTGAGGTCGATGACACCAAGACCCCCAAGGTCGGTTGGGCGGCAAACGTTGCGCCAACTCACTTTACACTTGGCCGCGGTGGCCTTGTCCGTGCCCGCCCAAAGGAAAGCCCTCTGAATCTTGTTATAGTTATGAAGTGTGCTGGCAGGAGGGTTGAGGGAGATGATGTGGTAGGTCAGCTGCGAAGTGAGGACTGACTTGACAAGAGCACATCGCCCCATGGTCGTGATGTTTTGCCCATCCCACGGAACAAGCCGTGCCGCCGCCTTATCTTCAAGGAACTGGAAATCCCCTTTTCGAAGCTGCCAAACCGAGAGTGGTAGACCCAAGTATTTGATGGGGAAGGCAACCTTGGTGGCCGGCAGGCTAGCAAGAATCGCATCTAGATCAATAGCCTCACAACAAATTGGGACAACCGAGCTCTTCTGAAAGTTGGTGCATAGGCCCGACACGTTTCCAAAGCAGGTGAGCACCTTTGAGAGGTTCTCAATATCTTCCTTGATAGGGGCCATGAAAACCGCCGCATCATCGGCGTAGAGGGAAGTGCGGAATATTGCCCTCCGTCCTCGAATCTTATGGAAGAGACCATGGGTGGTTGCAAGGTTGAGGATTTTCTGCAGCGGGTCAATCGCGATGACGAATAGCAACGGTGAGATAGGGTCCCCCTGTCGAAGGCCACATGCATGCAAGACCGGAGGACCGGCCACTCCGTTGAGCAATGTCCTTGAGGAGGACGTATGGAGCAGGGCGGTGATCCAGTTGCGAAACTTGGGTGGGAACCCTCTTCTCTGCAGAAGGTCAATGATGTACTCCCATCGGACCGAGTCAAATGCCTTCCGGATGTCGAGCTTGAAGAGGAGTGAAGGCGTTTTACTTTTGTGCAGCTTGCGAGCAAGACCCCTCACATACATGAAGTTGTCGTGAATACTTCTCCTTTTGATGAAAGCACTTTGCGCATTGGAGATGAGCGAGTGCATGTGAGGGGCAAGGCGGTTGGCAAGCACCTTAGCTATGATCTTAGGAACGGCGTGGATGAGGCTTATAGGTCTATAGTCAGAGATCCCTTCTGCTCCCTCCTTCTTGGGGAGAAGCACCACGTTCGCCGAGTTAAGCCACTTGAGGTTGGCCGTGTGGAGGGTGTCGAAACAGTGGATGACATTCATCAAGTCCACTTTGATGATGGGCCAACAATGCTTGAAGAAGATGCCAGTGAAGCCGTCCGGCCCCGGTGCCTTACCACATGGCATCTGATCAATCGCCGCTTTAACTTCCTCTTCGGTGATGGTGGAGTCAAGCTCGCCCAACTCGTGGTCCTGGTCCTCGAGGCCCAGCTCATCCCAATTGAAGTCCATGGACCTCCTGGTCCCTTTTCCCAGAACATTGGAAAAGTGCTCATAGATCAAGTTCTCTTTTTGTTGATGGTCCGTAACCCAACCATTGTTGTGTTGTATCCTGTGAATGTGGTTCTTCCTACACCTCGCGTTTACCCTCCGGTGGAAGAATTTGGTGTTTGCGTCACCCTCTCTCAGATTGGAAATTCTCGCACATTGCTTCTTTCTTGCTCTCTCTAATACCGCCAAGCTCACAACCCTCCGTTTGAGCTTGGCCCGCAGATCTTGCTCAGGGATGGAGAGCGTACGCCCCTCTTGAGCGGTGTCCAGCCGAAGGATCACGAGCAGAGCGGCATGGAGGTGCACTTTAGACTTGGAGAATAATTTCCTACTCCATTCGGCGAGTCTTAGCCCTGTCTTCTTGAGCTTGTGAAAAAGCATCTGATAAGGCTCTAAATGATGGCAATCTTCATTCCAAGCGTTAAGCACCACCTCATTAAATCCCGGAATGGACGTCCAAAAATTCTCAAATTTGAAGGTTCGAGGCCTACGGGGCCCACTATCATCCGCAAGAAGAAGGGGACAGTGATCGGACAGCGACGAGGAGAGGGCATGCTACACGTGAGTGCTGAAGGAAGTGTCCCAGTCAACGTTGCAAAAAAATGCATCTAACTTGCACAGAGTCGGGTTATCTCTTTCATTGCTCCAAGTGAACTTGCGGTTCTGAAGATGTATTTCGTTGAGCTCACAAGCATGAAGGGCGTTGCGAAAACGGTTGATGCGTGAGCGATTGATATTTCTCTTATTTTTGTCCCTAGCACGATAGATTTGATTGAAATCGCCCAACGCGAGCCATTTGGTCCTGGGCGCTGGCTTTTGGGCGAGCAGTTCCGCAAAGAATGCGTCTTTGCAAGAAGGTTCAGTTGGGCCATACACCGTAGTGATCTTGAACATATTCCCAGTTGCACGTATGAGAACCATGGCCGAGAGACAGTAGACGGTGCTGACCACGTCAGAAATCTGGACAGCATTGTCGTCCCATAACATCAGTATGCCTCCCCTAGTGCCAGTAGCTGGCCGATGAGCAAAGCTGCGCAGCCTATTACCACCCAGGTAAGAGGCAATGAATTGGTCCATATGATCAAGTTTGGTCTCCTGTAGGCAGGCAACATGACAGGTTGTTGCTGCAATGGTTTCATGGACGGTGGAACGCCGATTGACACAGTTTAGGCCCCTTACATTCCAGCAAAGAAAGTTGATGTTTTCTCCTAACATATAGAAACTAGCACAGACCCTAAAACAGCCACAGCCCGGCTAAAAGCATCGCCCACAAGACAATCTGGGCTTCTGTGCCACGCATTCCACACAGGAAGCATAGACAAACACCAAAATAGCATCAGGTGGTCTCTACACTCGACCCACCTCACTGTCATGGCATCCAAGCATGCATCCATGAACAACCCCTTACAGTACGTAGACTGAACCACATAATATTGTTCTATCATAAGTAACTATGGAACCCAATGGCAGACAACAGAGACCTAGGCAGACGGCGCCGTTGCCGTGGCCTCATGGTCAATCGCAGCCTCACCCCCGTGGTTGATTAGGGCCTCCTCCACCTCTCCAGCAACAACATCATCAACTTTGAACAAGCCTCGCAAGGCTGCCATGACCGCCTCTGGGAGTTGCTCCTTGAACTGGTCTTCGAATGCCTTCAGCGTCTTGTCTGTGATATCTTCCCCGTCTTGTACAATGCCAATCGAGCGGCAGAGCAGCCCCTGCGCTTCCTTGGCCATGGCAGTGGCAAAGCCAGCGCCGCGAGCCATGATCCGCGCACTGTTGCGCCTCAGCGAGAACCCACCATTGGTGGTGATGTGCATGCCAGCCAGGGTCTTGCGCCTGCGTGTTGGGGCCTTGACTGGGGAGGAAGCCGGCGAGGGAAGCAGAGGCTGCTGCCTTGGCTGAAACAGAGCCTCCAATCCCGTTGGGATTGAGCTCTCCACCATAGCAGCCCCGGGCATCAGGGGGGGCGTAAGCCTGGGCGTCGTGCTGGATAGAAGGGGCGGTGTTGGCGAAGCTTCGAACCCAGGAGGACGCGAGCCAGCTGGGGATGGAGTGGCCATGCGTGCCGGAGAACAGAGCAGGGCCACCTGCGGGCTCACAACAGCGATTCTGGAAGCGAGAGCAGCGCCCTCGAGTTCGCCATGCTTGGAGCGGGGCGAGGGCGGTAACACCGTGGTTGGCGAGAGCGGAGGAGAGGCCTGCGGTGTGAGGCTCTCCGTTGAACGGCGCCTGGCCCCACGCGGCGAGGCCTGCCTCACCGGGCTGCGGCCACGCCCACCAAGCAGCACGGATGAAGGAGTAATGACGTCGCCCTCCGCCGCACGCACCCCATCAACGCTGGCCGAGCCAGAACCTGCAAGCATGCGTGGTGGAGACACTCCTTGCCTGCGCCTCCCATCGCCTCCACCGCCACGACCGGAGTCACGGTCGCGGCCATGGTCGCGCCCCTGGTCATGGTCCCTGGGCCGGTGGGAGAGACTGCGACGGATTGTGGCTCCCCAGCCCTGGCCGTCCCTTGAGTCGTTGCGGCCACGGCGTCCATCATCATCCCGGCGACGGTCGCGGTCACGGTCGTCATCACGGTCCTGCCTATGAGGGTCGACCGGCTTGGAGATGCGCTGCCGCCTGTCCCTCGGCTTTGTTTCTCCATCAACAATGCCCATGCGATAGTCGTATCCCTGGGACACGATGTTTGGCCCTTGGGTCGGGTCCTCGTGGTTGGAGAGGTGAACAATCAACCGGTGTTCCAGGCCACGCCTCCCGAAGATGGGCTCGCCGCCGTTCCTTCCTGGTAGCGTGACCCAGCTCACACGCGGCACGTTGGCCGGGCTGGACGTCCATGCCCAAACCGCTAAAATTTGACTTTTCAAAGAACTAATACCCCTTATATTTTGGAACTAATGAAATATTTAATTTGGCGAATGGGGGAGGCGATGGAGTGTGTTTTATGTTTATTAATAATGCAGTTATTTGGTGGCCGTTTCATGGTGTGATTATGTGTTATGTGCTAATCAACTCATAATTTTGTGGGTAAATTTCTGTGCCGGTCGATACATGTACTATATTGGTGCTATAGTATCATCACATGGTGGCGCTTCTTTTTTCTAGGTGCTAAGAGGGTGCACGGGGTTGATATGTTTTTTCTAGCTAGCTGACATTGATTGATTTGAAAAATCGTTGGCCCGATGAAAATCGTAAACCAAATTCAAAATTGAATATCTCAATCAAAGAAAAGAGCTTCAAAATTAGGGATTATGATCAATTAAAATAATTAAATGGGAGTGCTCCTTGCGAAATTATTGACCTGGCCAAAATCAGGTGACCAAGTCTTAACTAAAAACCTTAATTAATTGCGAGGACTTAAAAAATTAGGAAGCGTACTGTATAGTATAAAAGAATTGGATGAGAACTTTGAGAAATTGTTGACTTGGTCAAAAGCCGATGGCCCAATTTCAATTGGACACCTCAGTTGATTATGAAGCCTTTTACCCCAGGGAGCTTAGTGATATAGTAGATTTAAAACTAGAAAAACATCCATTTTACTACCCTCAAGAAAATGGCTGGTTCACATGACCACCTGATCATTTTTTCCACTCCCTTAACCCTGGTTCTGTTCAATACCATTCAAAAAAAAGACCAACCCAAGGGTTAACCCTCGTTGACATTTTTTATAGGAGAAACATCGTGAGCACCGCGAGTCCGAGCCGGGACTCGAACTTAGGTGGGCTGGCAGCAACCTCAGCTACCCAGCCAACGGGTCGACGCCCCGTCCTCTGTTCAATACCATTCAGAAAATCGTCTTTCGTTGGTTTGCCCAGGTGCTTTATGGACGTGGATGTGGTCAAAGCGGTATTTGACCTCCAGATGGGCCCCGTGCTCCCGCATCATCCCGCAGCCTGCAAGTGGCCTCGAACAAATTGCTCCCGCACCCCCTCCCCCTAGTTCTCACCTGTGTTCACGGATCGGCAAGGCCGGCCACAAAGCTAGCCGACGCGCCATCCTGACCAAGCTCTAGCGCATCATCAATGCCGAGCCACTAGGCACACACTGCGTTGGCCTAGACCTTTCCCTAGAGCTCTTGTTTCCCAGCATGAATGCCCCGAGCTTCGATCATATCCAATTGATGGTTGTGGCCATGGTTGTCATGCCCGAGCTTATCAAACCACGTCGCCGGGCTATAAGATGCCATCCACATCCTTACGAGCCCGCTGCCCCTATCATCTGCACTCTAGTTGAGTGACAGTGTGAGGACTCGAGCTGGGATGGCCCCCCTTTCTTTGCTTCGACCAGGTGCTCTGTCGTCATTGCGCAGAGCCTGCCATGGTGTGCAATGAACCAAGCTTCATTCCTCACATCCCTGGCTTGCGCTGATGATTTCCTGTTGATGCACGATCGTTTGCAAAAGTTGGAGGCCCACCAGAAGGAGAACGAGCTCGTCCTGCAGTCGTGGTCATCAAAGAAGATGACGTCGTTGCTAGTGACCTCACATTCGTCCATGTGCAGCACCCCCCCGCCGCCCCGGTCAGAGAGACCACCCGAGCAGCCCAGCATCCTTGGGTGAGGGCCGCTTCCGCATTGTCTGTCATGCTTGTTGGGGAACATAGCGTGCAATTTCAAAAAATTTCCTACGCTCACGCAAGATCTATCTAGAAGATGCGTAGCAACGAGAGGGGAAAGTGTGTCTACGTACACTCGTAGACCAAAAGTGGAAGCATTAGTTTAACGAGGTTGATGTAGTCGAACGTCTTCTCGATTCAACCGATCAAGTACCGAACGTACGGCACCTCCGAGTTCTGCACACATTCAGCTCGATGACGTCCCTCGAACTCTTGATCCAGCAAAGTGTCAAGGGAGAGTTCCGTCAGCACGACGGCGTGATGACGGTGATGGTGAAGTAATCCGCGCAGGGCTTCGCCTAAGCACTATGTGAATATGACCGGAGACGTAAACTGTGGATGGGCGCCGCACACGGCTAACAATTGTTGGTGTGTGTTCTAGGCGCCCCCTCCCCATGTATATATAGGTGGGAGAGGGAGGGGATCAACCTTGGGGCACCACAAGTAGGAGGAATCCTACTTGGGGGCCTCCTCCAATTCGGCCTCCCGCTTTCCTTATCTCCGGAGGGGGGAAGGAAAGAGGGGAGAGGGGAAAGGAAGGGGGAATCCTATTCCCTCTATTTCCTTTCCTCCTCCCCTCTTCCTTTCTCCACTTAGATTGGCCCATATGGGGCGCACCAGCCCACAAGGGGCTGGTCTGTGCTGCCCTAGGCCCAATAAGGCCCATATGTTTGCCGGGGGTGCCCGGAACCCTTTCCGGTGGCCCGATACGTACCCGGTACCCCCAGAACACTTCTGGTGTCCGAATACTATCGTCCTATATATGAATCTTTACCTCTTGACAATTGCGAGACTCCTCGTAATGTCCGTGATCTCATCCAGGACTTCGAACAACATTCGGTCACCAAATCACATAACTCATATAATACAAAATCGTCATCGAACGTTAAGCGTGCGGACCCTACGGGTTCGAGAACTATATAGACATGACCGAGACACCTCTCCGGTCAATAACCAACAACGGAACCTGGATGCTCATATTGGTTCCCACATATTCTACGAAGATCTTTATCGGTCGTACCGTAATGACAACATACGTTATTCCCTTTGTCATCGGTATGTTACTTGCCCGAGATTCGATCGTCGGTATCTTCATACCTATTCAATCTCGTTACCGGCAAGTCTCTTTACTCGTTCCGTAATGCATCATCCCGCAACTAACTTATTAGTCACATTGCTTCCAAGGCTTATTATGATGTGCATTACCGAGAGGGCCCAGGGATACCTCTCCGATACTCGGAGTGACAAATAATAATCTCGATCTATGCCAACCCAACAAACACCTTTGGAGAAACCTGTAGAGCATCTTTATAATCACCCAGTTACGTTGTGACGTTTGATAGCACACAAGGCATTCCTCCGGTATCCGGGAGTTGCATAATCTCATAGTCAAAGGAATATTTATATGGCACGAAGAAAGCTATAGCAATAAAACTGAACGATCATTATGCTAAGCTAACGGATGGGTCTTGTCCATCACATCATTATCCGTTCATCAAATGACAACACCATGTCTATGGTTAGGAAACTTAACCATCTTTGATTAACGAGCTAGTCTAGTAGAGGCTTATTAGGGACACAGTGTTTTGTCTATGTATCCACACATGTATCAAATTTCCGGTTAATACAATTCTAGCATGAATAATAAACATTTATCATGATATAAGGAAATATAAAATAACAACTTTATTATCGGATATTCCCTTTTGCTCCTAAGTGCATATGCACCCATTATCGAAATACACATTTCGAAAACTTGAAAAATTCGGAACAAAAATCCCGCGTGTATATCCAGACATTTTATGTCCGTTCACAAGGTTTCGGTGAAAAACGACGTTTTTTGTGGCTTGTGTAAAAAAGACAATTTCTGATGCTTCATTCTAACTATTCACGAGGCATTTCTTTATCTTTTTTACACAAGCCACAAAAAACGTCGTTTTTCACTGAAACCTTGTGAACGGACATAAAATGTTCGGATATACACACGAGATTTTTGTTCCGAATTTTTTAACTTTTCAAAATGAGTGTTTTCGACAATGATGCACCTAGGAGAAAAACGCCGCGTCCATTTATTATTACCTTTAGGTCATATTTCCTTCAATGTTGGCACGAAAACGACCCCATGTGGGTCCCGCCTATGAATGGCACATCCTCACATGATGAGATGTACCCACTGGGAGGTCGAAAACCACTTTGAGCACGTCCACGTGACCAAACCACCCGAGCAAACCCACCCAACATGATTTCTGAATTGTATTACATAGTTCAGCGGGTTAAGAGGGCCAAAAAAATGATCAGGAGGACATGTGAACGATACATTTTCTTCAGGGTAGTAAAATTGATTTTTTTTCTTAAAACTGTAGTTTTCCTGGAATGTGCTGACACGACATTGTGTTTCTAGTTCAGCAGGATTTCTTACAGATCAGATACTCAAATTCTTGAATCATAGTACGGTTCTAATTGAATTTAATCCGACAAATCACCTTCTTTTTTTACAGTCACCTAAAAAATAGCACAGGCTATCGGAATTAATCTTGTCACCTGGGCATATGCAATCCGTTCGAACTTTGGAGATACACCTGTGTAATCCGCATAACGAGGCTTACTAGCAAGGCAGGACAGCTGCTTCGGTGCACAACATTAACAAGCAGTAGGGGGATGGCAACACGTAGAACACACAACACAGGATGGGTGTCTCTGGTAGGGCAGCAGGGCCAACAGGAAATCATGCCGAGAGCGTCAGGGGCTAATCTAGGTGTGGAATCACCCTCTGCTAATATGATCGTTCTTTCTTGTGCAATGCCTGATCATGTGTGGCCCTGGTCATTCCGCCTGCCGGCCATCCTGCTTTCACTAGTGCAGAACCGGACTTTAGCGCCGGTTCGTAAGGGTCCGGCATTAAAGAGTGGAGACTAAAGGCCCCCCCCTTTACTACCGGTTCGGCACGAACCAGAGCTAAAGTGCCACCACGTTGCACGAGCCAGGCCCGGGTGCTGGTAGACCATTAGTACCGGTTGGTAGCACCAACCGGTACTAAATGTTTGGGGGGGGTGTTTGGTTTTAATTTTTATTTTTCCATTAATTTTGTGTTTTTCATTTAATTCTTTTTTGTTTGCTGGTATTTTACGATACTACATATTGTACACGTTATGCATATATATAAATAGATTTTCTCGTAGAACCGATCATATATATATAATCGAATGTCTCACAACCATCATTAATTATTCACACATACGCATGCATATATATACAATTTCTCCTACATGTTGCCTTGGTGCCTTCGGAGCACGATGACAAGTGGTTCATGGGGGTGGTAGCGGGTAATAGTATTCTCCTTTGGGATCTATGACCTGGTCGAGCAAAAATCCCGCTATTTCCTCTTGAAGTGCTCGTATGCGCTCTGTTGGTAGCAGCCGGTCCCGCACCTCTTTGAACTGTTAAGAAGGAGATCAATATGCATGTGTATTAGTTGTGTGACTAGATATCGACAATCATGTAAGATTTGTGAATAGTATTCTGGCAAACGTACCCAGTCCTGTCTATCAGATCTGCTCCTTTTGGACGCCATCATGCGAATGTTCTCGCAAACGTAGTTTGCACACACTTCAGTCCCCGGCGCCTGCTTCAGGGCCTTTACGAGAATAGAATTTAATCACATAATTATTAATCAAGCATGTTAATTAATTAATGGTACTGAAACAAGAATTAAAGAGATGGTAGCTAGCTAGTTAGTACTACTTAATTACTTACCTTGGGTCGATACCAACATAGCTTTTGTCGCCATTTTTCTAGAGTCACCTTGATGTACTTTGCTCAAGCCCTGCCCGCCGGCAAAGAAAATTAATAAAGGGGTTATTAAAAATAGTTCATATCAGGAAATGAAGAACTAAATAGGCCGAGATATAGTTAATAATGATTGAAATAACCTGTCGACTATCCCCTTCACGATGCTGTAGTCACTATCTTTTTTAAGTAGTGAGTCCAGTACTTCAACTTTTCCTTCGTCAACTTTAATGTCTAACAAGATCCAGTGGAAGCTGCATGCGCATACGTTTGCATGTATAAATTAAGCGGGCATGTGCATAACACTAATCAACTATAACCCTAAACCCTATACACTTATTAACATCTAGCTAGTAAGCAAAAACAGAATTTGTAGTACAAGACAGCGTGACTCACTCGAAGTTGTAAGGAAATAGTATATCTTCATTGCTATTGAGGCGCTTCAAGAACTCTATCATGTTTTTCTCTACATCTTGTCTACACCATTCCAATTTCCATGTGTATTCATTAACGGTATTTGGGTCAATGAACCCAATGCCATAGCGTCCAGCTTTTTTCATTTCATACATCTTCATCCTGCATAATACCACAGAAAAGAATATATAGTGAGGATATATAATTATAGGTAATTAATGATCAATCAATGAGCACTAGAGCTAGCTTGAGACTTAAATTACAGAAAGAAATCACTTACAGACAATAGCAACTGACGATAGATTTGTCGAGTGCATCTTGAATGAATAACTGAAATAGTTCTGAATACTCAACGGACAGAGCTTTCTTATTGAGGTAATGATCTTCCTCGACTTGCACCATGAGGGACTCTCGATGGGAAATCTTGGTAATTTTCATGTACCAATCATGCAATTCATACATTCTCGTTGGGAGGTTCTTGACCTCCTCAGGCTCGACCAAAGGTTGGCCCCGGACATATTTCCGTTTTATTTCCTCCTCTCTAAGCGGAGACATGTGCTCGATATCGAGGAGTTGTCCAACAGTAATGTTGAGCATTTCAACCTGCACTATATGCTCCTCGGTTATTACCACATCGCCCAGCTTGGGAACGTAAACGGTTTGCCTACAATAATATTGGGCGCGCGTACTCTCATGTGTTGTTGGCACAACAAGCGGGGGGGGGGGGGGGGAGGGTCGATTGCCCCGCCTGTTCTCCCAGCTGGGGAACAGTTTTCCCGCATTTTTTGACAGCTGCTTGTTGGCTCGAGCTCGAGCTCGCTTCTTTCTGTAGTCGTGCTCGATGTGCCTTCCTGATTTGGCGCTCATAGTCTGAGTCAACAGGCTTGGGAGCTGGTGGTCTAGCCATACGAATGAAGTGGTCAATCTTTTCCTCAGGCACTTTCTCCCTCGGCGGCGTTGCCGGTTTCGGTCAAAAATGAGCGTCCATTTCGGCCCGCACTATTGCATCGTTTTGCTCCTCGGTCATGTCGTAAGGCCTCTGAGGAAGAGGAGCGAGGCTGCTTGGACCATATTTATATCGCTTGTCTCCGCCTGTACTTTCTGTACTACCTCGACTCGTACCTATAACACCCACGATGCGGCTATATCTCCCACGTGTCGAGGCACAACTTAGAGGCATAACGGCATTGTAGGTTTTGTCGCAAGAAGGGTCATCTTCACACAATCCCATGTAATGAACAAGAATGGGATAAAGAGAGTTGGCTTACAATCGCCACTTCACACAATACATAAATAAATTCATACATCATTCAAAATACACACATAGACCGACTACGGTCAAATCCAAACGAAAAGAAGATAACCCCAAATGCTAGATCCCTGATCATCCCTAACTGGGCATCACTACTGATCATCCAGAAACGAAAATATAGTAACGACCAAGGTCCTCGCCGAACTCCCATTAGAGCTCGGAAGCATCACCTGCACTGGTATCGTCGGCACCTGCAACTGTTTTGGTAGAATCTGTGAGTCACGAGGACTCAGCAATCTCACACCCGCGAGATCAAGACTATTTAAGCTTATAGGAAGGATGGGGTAATGAGGTGGAGCTGCAGCAAGCACTAAGCAAATATGGTGGCTAACATACGTTCAAGCATAACTTAAGACCGGGTTCACTTCCCGGACTCCGCCGAAAAGAGACCATCACGGCTACACACGCGGTTGATGTATTTTAATTAAGTCAAGTGTCAAGTTCTCTACAACCGGACATTAACAAATTCCCATCTGCCACATAACCGCGGGCACGGCTCTCGAAAATTTATACCCTGCAGGGGTGTCCCAACTTAGCCCATTATAAGCTCTCACGGTCAACGAAGGATATTCCTTCTCCCGGGAAGACCCGATCAGTCTCGGAATCCCGGTTTACAAGACATTTCGACAATGGTAAAACAAGACCAGCAAAGCTGCCCGATGTGTCGACAATCCCGATAGGAGTCGCACGTACCTCGTTCTCAGGACACACCGGATGAACACTACGTACAACTAAAACCAACCCTCAAGTTTCCCTGAGGTGGCACTGCAAGTGGCTCTAGTTTGGACCAACACTCCGAGGAGCACTGGCCTAGGGGGGGGGGGTAAAATAAGATGACCCTTTAGTCTGCAGAACCCAAGGGAAAAAAGGCTTAGGTGGCAAATGTTAAAACCAAGGTTGGGCCTTGCTGGAGGAGTTTTATTCAAAGCGAACTGTCAAGGGGGTCCCATAAATCACCCAACCGCGTAAGGAACGCAAAATCAAGGAACATAACACCGGTATGACGGAAACTAGGGCGGCAAGAGTGGAACAGAACACCAGGCATAAGGCCGAGCCTTCCACCCTTTACCAAGTATATAGATGCATTAATTAAAATAAGATATATTGTGATATCCCAACAATATCCATGTCCCAACATGGCACAAACTTCATCTTCACCTGCAACTAGCAACGCTATAAGAGGGGCTGAGCAAAAGCGGTAACATAGCCAAACAACGGTTTGCTAGGAAAGGTGGGTTAGAGGCTTGACATGGCAATATGGGAGGCATGATATGGCAAGTGGTAGGTAGCACGGCATAGCAATAGAGCGAAACAACTAGCAAGCAAAGATAGAAGTGATATCGAGGGTATGGTCATCTTGCCTGAAATCCCGCTAGGAAGAAGAATGAGTCCATGAAGAAGACAAACGGACGTAGTTGAACGAATCCTCACAACTCCGGAATGAAACCGAAGCTAACGAGAGAAGCAACCCGGAAAGAAACAAACAACATAGTAAACAACCACCACATACACATGGCATGATGCACAAACAAGTATGATGCATGTCCGATTTAATGAGGCATGGCATGGCAAAATGCAACAAACAATACTACAAATTAAGTGGAGCTCAATATGCAACGAGTTGCATATTGACAAAACACCACATCAATTATTTAGTTCGCTCTTGTTTATGCTACTCAACAATATTAAATTTTATTAAACATGGCAAGAGGTGAAACATAATGAAACTAACTATTTAGGCAAGTTTAGATGAGGCCGGAACAACAAACAACAATTCCAGAAACTCCCCACATGCATATTTTGGATATGGTACTGTTCTGCCTAAAACCATATTTTATTGTTGTTAAACAGTAAAACAAGGTGCACCAAGTTAATCTATGCATTTTTCTACCCAATTTACATATAAAGTTTATTAAATTTGGAGCTACGGTTATTTAGTTATGAAATAAATCATTTTAACATGGCATTTATGCAAAATTAAACAAACAACAAGTTTAAACATTTTAAGCAAGGATGAAAGTTGGATATTATGAAACTAGATGAAATTCTAAGCATTTTTCATATATAAATCATTTTAATCCAATGCACCATTTGTGAGTTATTAAATGCATGATCTAGAGGGACTTTTCTGTAAAACAGGTAAAACCTGGGATAAATGCTAAAATCGCAACAGGAAAAAAACACATATCGGGCCGAAATCTGGATCGACTGGGCTGCTCACCATGGGCTCAAAGGCCAACTGGAGCAGAGGGGTTCGCGGGCCGGCAGATCTGGATGCGGCTGCTGGGCCTTGGCGATGCGGACGGGGTCGGCAGGAGCCTCGCGACGAGAAGTCAACGCGGGCGCCTGGCTCGTCCTCGAAGCAGAGGAAGAAGGGGCGCGGCAGCAGGTCGAGGCAGGGGTCAGGCGCGGCGGCAGCTTGGTCTCCGGCGGCGGAGCGGCGACTTGAAGGCAGGGACGAGGCCGGGGCCGCGGGCGCTGGACCTGCGTCATGCTCGAGGAACGAGCTCGAGGAGGAGAGGCAGGGTTGAGGCGACGCTGTCGACGGGCGTTCATGGCGGGACTTGGGGCGCTGGAGAAGGGCGCCGGCGGCGGAGAAGCTCCAGGGCGGCGGATTGGCGTTCGATTTGGAGCAGGGAAGCATAGGCGGGGCGAGGGACTTGGCACAGCAGCGGGAATCCGGGCGAGGACGACGACGCGGGGACTTGGCAGGCGACAGCGCAGCTTGGGCGGCGGAGCTTGGCGCGGCGCTAGGGAAGAATCAGAGGAGGAGCTCGGGGTCGAGGCTCCTGCTCGATCTGAAGGTGGCGCGAGGAAGTCCTGGGCGGCGGGAGCCCATCTGCGATGATGGTGGCGCCGGCTGGTGCTCCTATTCGAGGCAAGGACAGAGAGAGAGAGAGAGATTAGAGGGGAAGAAGCAGACACGAAGAAGAGGAGGCAGGTCACGGCGACATGACCTGGGTGGTCGCCGGCGGACGGTGTCCATGGCAGGGTCTTGCGGGAGTAGCGACGGGGCTGGGACGGCACGAGGATGACGCCGACGAGCTCCACGACCACGGCGGACGGCGGAATTGGACGGACTCGAGGGCAGGGAGGCGGCTTGGCGACGCGGGACTTGAGGCGCGAGGGCTCCTGCTCCGCTGCTGCGGGCACGGGGACGAGGAGGTAGGCGCTGGTTGGAGGGAGTGGTTGGGCAGCGGCGCAAATCGAGGGAGGTGGTCGGAGCCATCGTTGCTTGGGGATGATTTCCTCGATCTGGATCGAGCGAGGCTGTGAGTGATTGGGTTAGCACGGAAATCAAGGAAGGCAGGATTTGATTTGGGTGGATGCGGTTGGACTGGTGGAAGAAATGAGGGAGGGAGAAACTGGCTGCGGGTTGGATCCCGATGAAGAGAGTGGCGGCGCGGATGGGAATGGGTGGACGGGACGGCTAGGGTCTAGGGTTGCCCCGATATTTATATCAGATGAATTTAGGTTAGGGGATATCACATCCCTACGATCGTAATTGGACGGCTGAGAAAATATAGGTTAGGAAGTCCAATTAAGAAAATGGAGATGTTTTATAGATGTTTGGGGATGATCCGGACGCAACGGTAACGATAGTTCGGTTCGGGTTCGGGGAAGTTTCGGACACGGGCAAGAGGTCGATGCACTGTGCAAAGAGACTCCGGTTTAGGAAAGAGGGAAAACGAAGAACAAGGTTGGCTCCGAACGGTCAACTAAAGCAAGGGGGGACGCGACAACTACTAGGGGATGCAAGTTTGAAAACAATGACGGCAACAGAGTGCCGATGCAATGCGAATGATGCGATGATGAATGCAACAAGAAAATAAAACACATAACAACAACAAAATAACTGGAAGGCTTCTGAAGCGTCGGTCTCGGGGCATTACAACACTCCACCACTACAAGAGGATCTCGTCCCGAGATCTAGGATGGCACCAGAGGGAAAACGGAAGAGGAAGATGTAAAACAAAGTTGCTTCTTTGACAAACGAGTGAAACCAAAGAACCTTGAGAGGTTGAACAAATTGAAAGAAAAAATACAATGGAGATGAACAAGATTGCAAACATTCCGTTAGACAAGAGGAACAAGCAAAATTATGAGAACCTTGTAGGTTGAAAGACATGAAACAAGAGCTCAACGAAACAAAAGAATATGATCACACCTGTATAACGAGATAGCCAAGGAATAAGAATGACGTAATTTTGACAGCACTCCGGTTGAACATGGAATGAATAGAACAATAACTTGACGAGATGGGAAGATACTTGACGAGAGCAACAACACAATGCCTCCGGAACAAAAGAACGAATGGAATGAAAAGAACGGAGAAGACAATAACATCTTCTACCTCAAATGAATTTGATATAGCATCCTTAAAAAGAAGGATAGAATGGAGTTGTTGAAGAATCAACAACGAAAAGAACAAGCTTGTTGAGGGCTTATGGAAAAAACTTCTCAACACTTGAGGAGAAATCCTGCCACAAATGGAAACAATTGCTTGCTTGAGAGCGACACAGAGATGAAAACTTGATTCGCCGTGAGAATAGGATAAAAACTTGGATCATTGATAAGCACCACGAATAGCAACATTCCCAATGGAAGGCTTTAGGTGAAATATAACCCAAGGTAACTCCAATGAAGAAACGATGGGTTTAAAATATCTCATTCTTGACAACATGTGAAACATGGAACATGGATGGAAATTGTCAAAATGACATAACACCACCTCTAAAGATATTGTAGAAAGAATTGCACTTTCGAATGCAGGATGAAGAATACTTGAACTCCTCAAAACAAAACATGTGTTTAGCACCATGTTTATTTTGAAGTATGGCTTGACAGATCATAACTTCGAGAGAAATCTTGAAGAACAATTGAAGAATGAAAAGAATCCTTGATGAACCACCATGTAGAGCCTCCATGAAGAACTCTGGTAATAAAGGATGATAAAAAGAAAGAAAAGTTGAAAACACAAGGTGATGCCTTGCAATGATTTAGGTGGAGCTTCGCGACGAGATAATGCAGAAAGCTTGGAACTCCGGAAGATAAAAAGATGAAACCTCTCGAACCGAGAAATGTGACATGATGAACAACTCTGGAAAGAAGAAACTAGATCACTTGGATGAAAACATAATAAGAATTAAGTTATGCATATCCTTCACCAGTTTAAATTGATGACAAGCAACGGATTTGGCATACTACTTATTCTTGTAGAAAGGATTAAGAGAGATATAGCGCAAACTTGAGAAGGTCTTGATGGAACCACCGGTGGGATTTAACCAACGAATAAATCAATATGAGAACAAGAGAAAAGGAATCTTGAACGAACCACCGTGCGAATTGAAAATGTATGAAGTAAAGGGGTGAATCACCGGTAAGAATTAGAGAACGAATGAAGATACTTGAGGGAATTTGATACACGAGAATGAAGAGATCACGAGCTGATTAGAGAATACTTGAACGATGCAACGGAAGAATATGGAAATGAACGAAGAGACATCAATTTAGAATAATTGGAGAACGAGGCTGAAAACTTAGAACGAAGAAATCTTCTGTAAAGATGGCCTTTGGATGATCAAGAAACGAAAACAACTCATGAAATGCTCCGGATGGGTATGAGAAGAATTCTCACAATCGAAAACAATTATGAGAGGATGGCATAAGCTAGAACTATGAATCTTCAAGAGAACAGACCAAGATTTAGGAGAAATTCTTCTTCGGTCTTCAAATGTTGAGAATGATGATGAGAAACACCACCATGAATTATTGAGGCACTCCGGAACCATGAAGAATAGAAAGGTTGAATCAACAATGAAAAGAATTTGGAAGATCTTGGAGAAAGACATTTGACTGATGATGACTCATTCTTACGTCAAACTTTGAAATGAATTTGAAAATAACTCCAGAAAAAAAATTAGAAGAGTCAGGTAACATCCTGGGAAAAGACCTGTGGGTTAGGGCCCACTCAAGAGAAACACCGTTGAACAATTTAAAAGAGAGATTGCGCCGGTTGAATTAAATGGCTTGAATGAGATAACAACCTCGAAATAGCTTGAACGGATATTGAATGAAAACACGAATCTCCTAAGATATCTTCAACACTCCGGAACAAAAGAATAGCGAGCGGTGAAAGATTAAGAGATACACCGTCATACGAAAGCACTTGAAACGGGGAAGGGGATAAGTGTAGGAGATATGGCCTAGAGGCAGTAATAATAGTTATTTTGTATCTCCAAATTTTGTAATGAATGTTTAGCTTCCATGCTATAACTGCAATGATTCTCGAGTCTACAATATCCACGAGGCTCGAAGGAAAACTCATGTGCACGTGTGGTATACTAAACGGTAAAATGTATTCCTAGTCTTGCCTCTAAGACTGGCTCATGTATTGCATGATGATCATGTTTTCCTGATCATGGGCATGTCTATGCTGGCAATTATGAGGGCACGATGTTGGTAGAACATTTGTGTTGAATCGACCGAATTTGATGTTATGCTATGAGATACATTCGCCACAAGTTAATGGTTAATAACACAGAGAAGTTAATGTTTGCATAATTCCTTAGACCATGAGAGTATCGAGTTCCTTCATGCTTGCTTCATGAACTTTGGGGCTTGTTAAACGTCATCCGTAAATGGGTGGCTATTACGACGGCTTACGGGTTCATGGGAAAGTATGGCAAGTAACTTAATAGCTCAAGATTGGGATTTGCTCCTCCGACGACGGAGAGATATCTCTGGGCCCTCTCGGTGTTACGGTATCCATCATCGTCTGGCCAGACACTTTGTGATTTGATCACGGGGATGCCGGAACACGATAACGAGAAAAGAGAACAATACCGGTAACGAGGTAACTAGCATAGTAGACAAGTTGTTGATCCACGGGAATGCCAACATGTCTCACCTCGGGTATTTGTAAAATATCGCGAAGCAAAAGGAATAGCTCACTGCAACGGGAGGTTCACTCGAATATTCATTCGTGTGGGTATAGGGGTCAATATGGGTGTCCACGGCTCCGATGTTGATCATTGATCGGAAGGGGTTCCGGGTCATGTCTATACTTCACCGAACCTATAGGGTCACACGCTTAAGGGTCATCTATCTGCTGAATACTAGACAGGGAGTATGAGAAAAAATCACCGAAAAAGTTTCGGACACCGGAAAGGTTTCGGACACCGGAATCGTACCGCAGAGAGAGGTCATCGGATAAGTTTTGATGGTACCGAAAAGTTGTTTCGGGATATACCATTAAGTCAGATTGGTTTCGGCAAATGCCTGATAATTCTTGGAGGGTGCCAGAATCATTCTGGAAGCTTTTTGGAATTTTCTGAGATAAAAACCGGAAATGTTCCGGAGCTGCCGGAGCCACTTCAGATGCCGCAGATGAAAATCACTAAAACCGGAATTGTTTCGGAACGCGTTGAAAATTATTATGGTGGGTACTGGAAATGTTCTAAGCCCACATAAATATTTTCAGTTCGAACGGACGCTGAAAAATGTCGTCGTGAATAGTGAAAGTGCTTTTTGGGATATTTTATGGTGAGTCACCTTTTGGGATATTTCCAAAAGGCTTCTAGAAGGGCTTGGGGGCCAAGCATGCTCCTCATGGGGGCCCCCAAGGGGGTTGGCTGGCCACATGTGTGGGGCTCCATGGAGCTCCACTTCCTCCCCATTATGCCCTTCATGTGTGACATTTGCATGGGCATTTTGGGTTTTTGTGAGCCATCCCTACCCCTTGGCTTTCGTATAAATAGAGGAGGAGTTGGCAGCCCAAAGCTCATCCCTTGCTCTCATACACATGCCATGCATTATCTGGCTTCTTCTCTCCCTCCCACGAAAAGAGTTTCGTAGAGCCGTAAGGCTGTCTGGGTTCCGGCAGGAACTAGTTCTGGACGGCGAAGCCCTGCCGGATAGCTGACACCATATGTGTGCAACCCCGTAGAGAGATTGTAGTTTCGATCTTTTGCCCGAGGGGCTGTTCGAGTGTCCTCCCGAAGGGCTGTCCGAGTCTCCGTCCGAGTTTCGAGGGTCCTCCCGAAGGGCTGTCCGCGACATCGTCTGGGGGACTGTCCGACCGCCACCCGAAGAGCTGTCCGGAGAGGGAGTACATCCTCGCGGTTGGGAGGTTGTAAATCCTAGCTGCGGGGATCTGCACCGACGATCTACACCGACTCTTCTTTCGCTGCGCTTTGAGTCGGTAGGGATCAGATCAAACCTTGTATGCAGTCTCCATAGTCGTCCTGGGCGTGCTCGCTATACCGAAAATTTTCATTTTCTGTCGCATTCCCTCGATGATCAAGAAGGATTAATATTCACATAGAAATATGAGAACACCGTTTAGGGAAGGTATGGAATCAACACTTGGCACTGAAGCAACTCGAATACCACAAAACAAAACAAAACAAAGGATTTGGCTTGCAGAATAAGCCAGAAACAAACATATGATAGATCCCATATCGTATCATGTGTGTGTTGGAAAGATATCCTACGAGATACTTGAATTCCCACTTATAAACTCCCGAAACTTTCTGGTTATGCAATCTGGTGTTGGGGATACAGGGGACGCAATATATCTCACCCAAACTAACAATACCTAGATCCAGCTGTATCCATCCTTCAACACATAACCAAGAAACCTTCGGAAATCATTTACCTCAACCTTCGAAAAGCATCCGTTATACGAGTTATGGCAATACTCCCGAACTCCTGCCCAGTACTGGGTGGCGTCGAGGTGATCTCACCAACAACTGCATAAAAGAGATTTTCGATGTTGGCGAAACTCAGGTATTCCAGAACTGCAACGATAAAATTGTGACGACAACACCTTGGAGCTCAACTCCCCGGGACACTGCCACAACCCCTAAATGTCAGGAGGCACCAAGAACAATGTTCTCGTCACAAAAACATCGGAACGATTCCAAGATACCCGCGTGATCCTAAAAAAAATTCGTGAAATTTGAGAAGAGGAGAGTCAAAACTTCTACGTCAGGGGGCCTCACCAGAGCGACGAAGGGACTGAGGAGTAAAAAGAATCCTACTCTCCGATATATATAATCCTAAGACTCAAAACATTTTTGTTCTAGACTCAACAACGTCAGCGATTCGATCAAGCAGAGGGCTCCTAAGTCGGGGATGGCTCTGATTACCAACTTATAACACCCACGATGTGGCTATATCTCCCACGTGTCGAGGCACGATTTAGAGGCATAACCGCATTGTAGGTTTTGTCGCAAGAAGGGTCATCTTCACACAATCCCATGTAATGAACAAGAATGGGATAAAGAGAGTTGGCTTACAATCGCCACTTCACACAATACATAAATAAATTCATACATCATTCAAAATGCACACATAGACCGACTATGGTCAAATCCAAACGAAAAGGAGATAACCCCAAATGCTAGATCCCTGATCGTCCCCAACTGGGCACCACTACTGATCATCCAGAAACGAAAATATAGTAACGACCAAGGTCCTTGCCGAACTCCCATTAGAGCTCGGAAGCATCACCTGCACTGGTATCGTCGGCACCTGCAACTGTTTTGGTAGAATCTGTGAGTCACGAGGACTCAACAATCTCACACCCGCAAGATTAAGACTATTTAAGCTTATATGAAGGATGGGGTAATGAGGTGGAGCTGCAGCAAGCACTAAGCAAATATGGTGGCTAACATACGCAAATAAGAGCGAGAAGAGGAGCAACGCAACGGTCGAGAAGCTAGAAGTGATCAAGAAGTGATCCTGAAACTACTCATGTTCAAGCATAACACAAGACCGTGTTCACTTCCCGGACTCCGCCGAAAAGAGACCATCACGGCTACACACGCGGTTGATGTATTTTAATTAAGTCAAGTGTCAAGTTCTCTACAACCGGACATTAACAAATTCCCATCTGCCACATAACCGCGGGCACGGCTCTCGAAAATTTATACCCTGTAGGGGTGTCCCAACTTAGCCCATTATAAGCTCTCACGGCCAACGAAGGATATTCCTTCTCCCGGGAAGACCCGATCAGTCTCGGAATCCCGGTTTACAAGACATTTCGACAATGGTAAAACAAGACCAGCAAAGCCGCCAGATGTGTCGACAATCCCGATAGGAGTCGCACGTACCTCGTTCTCAGGACACACCGGATGAACACTACGTACAACTAAAACCAACCCTCAAGTTTCCCCGAGGTGGCGCTTCAAGTGGCTCTAGTTTGGACCAACACTCCGAGGAGCACTGGCCCGGGGGGGGGGTAAAATAAGATGACCCTTGAGTCTGCAGAACCCAAGGGAAAAAGGCTTAGGTGGCAAATGTTAAAACCAAGGTTGGGCCTTGCTGGAGGAGTTTTATTCAAAGCAAACTGTCAAGGGGTCCCATAAATCACCCAACCGCGTAAGGAACGCAAAATCAAGGAACATAACACCGGTATGATGGAAACTAGGGCGGCAAGAGTGGAACAAAACACCAGGCATAAGGCCGAGCCTTCCACCCTTTACCAAGTATATAGATGCATTAATTAAAATAAGATATATCGTGATATCCCAACAATATCCTTGTCCCAACATGGCACAAACTTCATCTTCACCTGCAACTAGCAACGCTATAAGAGGGGCTGAGCAAAAGCGGTAACATAGCCAAACAACGGTTTGCTAGGAAAGGTGGGTTAGAGGCTTGACATGGCAATATGGGAGGCATGATATGGCAAGTGGTAGGTAGCGCGACATAGCAATAGAGCGAAACAACTAGCAAGCAAAGATAGAAGTGATATCGAGGGTATGGTCATCTTGCCTGAAATCCCGCTAGGAAGAAGAACGAGTCCATGAAGAAGACAAACAGACGTAGTCGAACGAATCCTCACAACTCCGGAACGAAACCGAAGCTAACGAGAGAAGCAACCCGGAAAGAAACAAACAACATAGTAAACAACCACCACATACACATGGCATGATGCACAAACAAGTATGATGCATGTCCGATTTAATGAGGCATGGCATGGCAAAATGCAACAAACAATACTACAAATTAAGTGGAGCTCAATATGCAACGAGTTGCATATTGACAAAACACCACATCAATTATTTAGTTCGCTCTTGTTTATGCTACTCAACAATATTAAATGTTATTAAACATGGCAAGAGGTGAAACATAATGAAACTAACTATTTAGGCAAGTTTAGATGAGGCCGGAACAACAAACAGCAATTCCGGAAACTCCCCACATGCATATTTTGGATATGGTACTGTTCTGCCTAAAACCATATTTTATTGTTGTTAAACAGTAAAACAAGGTGCACCAAGTTAATCTATGCATTTTTCTACCCCATTTACATATAAAGTTTATTAAATTTGGAGCTACGGTTATTTAGTTATGAAATAAATCATTTTAACATGGCATTTATGCAAAATTAAACAAACAGCAAGTTTAAACATTTTAAGCATGGATGAAAGTTGGATATTATGAAACTAGATGAAATTCTAAGCATTTTTCATATATAAATCATTTTAATCCGATGCACCATTTGTGAGTTATTAAATGCATGATCTAGAGGGACTTTTCTGTAAAACAGGTAAAACCTGGGATAAATGCTAAAATCGCAACAGGAAGAAAAACACGTATCGGGCCGAAATCTGGATCGACTGGGCTGCTCACCATGGGCTCATAGGCCATCTGGAGCAGAGGGGTTCGCGGGCCGGCAGATCTGGATGCGGCTGCTGGGCCTTGGCGATGCGGACGGGGTCAGCAGGAGCCTCGCGACGAGAAGTCAACGCGGGCGCCTGGCTCGTCCTCGAAGCAGAGGAAGAAGGGGCGCGACAGCAGGTCGAGGTAGGGGTCAGGCGCGGCGGCAGCTTGGTCTCCGGCGGCGGAGCGGCGACTTGAAGGCAGGGACGAGGCCGGGGCCGCGGGTGCTGGACCTGCGTCGTCCTCGAGGAACGAGCTCGAGGAGGAGAGGCAGGGTCGAGGCGACGCTGTCGACGGGCGTTCATGGCGGTGTTGGAAATATGCCCTAGAGGCAATAATAAAATGGTTATTATTATATTTCTTTGTTCATGATAATTGTCTATTGTTCATGCTATAAGTGTGTTATCCGGAAATCGTAATACATGTGTGAATACATAGACCACAACGTGTCCCTAGTAAGCCTCTAGTTGACTAGCTCGTTGATCAACAGATAGTCATGGTTTCCTGACTATGGACATTGGATGTCATTGATAACGGGATCACATCATTAGGAGAATGATGTGATGGACAAGACCCAATCCTAAGCATAGCTCAAAGATCGTGTAGTTCGTTTGCTAGAGCTTTTCCAATGTCAAGTATCTTTTCCTTAGACCATGAGATCGTGCAACTCCCGGATGCCGTAGGAGTGCTTTGGGTGTGCCAAACGTCACAACGTAACTGGGTGACTACAAAGGTGCACTACGGGTATCTCCGAAAGTGTCTGTTGGGTTGGCACGGATCGAGACTGGGATCTGTCACTCCGTATGACGGAGAGGTATCTATGGGCCCACTTGGTAATGCATCATCATAATGAGCTCAATGTGACTAAGGAGTTAGCCACGGGATCATGCATTACGGTACGAGTAAAGTGACTTGCCGGTAACGAGATTGAACAAGGTATTGGGATACCCACGATCGAATCTCGGGCAAGTAACGTATCGATTGACAAAGGGAATTGTATATGGGATTGATTGAATCCTCGACATCGTGGTTCATCCGATGAGATCATCGTGGAACATGTGGGAGCCAACATGGGTATCCAGATCCCGCTGTTGGTTATTGACCGGAGAGGCGTCTCGGTCATGTCTGCATGTCTCCCGAACCCGTAGGGTCTACACACTTAAGGTTCGGTGACGCTAGGGTTGTAGAGATATTAGTATGCGGAAACCCAAAAGTTGTTCGGAGTCCCGGATGAGATCCCGGACATCACGAGGAGTTCCGGAATGGTCCGAAGGTGAAGAATTATATATAGGAAGTCCAGTTTCGGCCACCGGCCGGGAATGTTTCGAGGGTTATCGGTATTGTACCGGGACCACCGGAAGGGTCCCGGGGGTCCACCGGGTGGGGCCACCTATCCAGGAGGGCCCCGTGGGCTGAAGTGGGAAGGGAACCAGCCCTTAGTGGGCTGGGGCGCCCCCCCTTGGGCCTCCCCCTGCGCCTAGGGTTGGAAACCCTAGGGGTGGGGGGCGCCCCACTTGCCTTGGGGGGCAAGCCACCCCCTTGGCCGCCGCCCCCCTCAGATGGGATCTCCAGGGTGGCCGGCGCCCCCCAGGACCCCTATAAATAGTGGGGGGGGGAGGGAGGGCAGCAACATAACAGCCCCTGGCGCCTCCCTCTCCCCCTGCAACACCTCTCCCTCCCGCTTGCGCTTGGCGAAGCCCTGCCGGGATCCCGCTACTTCCAACACCACGCCGTCGTGCTGCTGGATCTCCATCAACCTCTCCTTCCCCCTTGCTGGATCAAGAAGGAGGAGACGTCGCTGCTCCGTACGTGTGTTGAACGCGGAGGTGCCGTCCGTTCGGCACTCGGTCATCGGTGATTTGGATCACGACGAGTACGACTCCATCAACCCCGTTCACTTGAACGCTTCCGCTCGCGATCTACAAGGGTATGTAGATGCACTCCTTCCCTCTCGTTGCTAGTAAACTCCATAGATGGATCTTGGTGATGCGTAGAAAATTTTAAAATTCTTCTACGTTCCCCAACAGGCGGGACTTGGGGCGCTGGACAAGGGCGCCGGCGGCGGAGAAGCTCCAGGGCGGCGGCTTGGCGTTCGATTTGGAGCAGGGAAGCAGAGGCGGGGCGAGGGACTTGGCGCAGCAACGGGAATCCAGGCGAGGACGACGACGCGGGGACTTGGCAGGCGACGGCGCAGCTTGGGCGGCGGAGCTTGGCGCGGCGCTAGGGAAGAATCAGAGGAGGAGCTCGGGGTCGAGGCTCCTGCTCGATCTGAAGGTGGCGCGAGGATGTCCTCGGTGGCGGGAGCCCATCTCCGATGATGGTGGCGCCGGCTGGTGCTCCTGTTCGAGGGAAGGACAGAGAGAGAGAGATAAGAGGGGAAGAAGCAGACACGAAGAAGAGGAGGCAGGTCACGGCGACATGACCTAGGTGGTCGCCGGCGGACGGTGTCCATGGCAGGGTCTTGCGGGAGCGGCGACGGGGCTGGGACGGCACGAGGACAACGCCGACGAGCTCCACGGCCATGGCGGACGGCGGAACTTGAGGCGCGAGGGCTCCTGCTCCGCTGCTACGGGCACGGGGATGAGGAGGTAGGCGCTGGTTGGAGGGAGTGGTTGGGCGGCGGCGCAAATCGAGGGAGGTGGTCGGAGCCATCGTTGCTTGGGGACGATTTCCTCGATCTGGATCGAGCGAGGCTGTGAGTGATTGGGTTAGCACGGAAATCAAGGAAGGCAGGATTTGATTCAGGTGGATGCGGTTGGACTGGTGGAAGAAACGAGGGAGGGAGAAACTGGCTGCGGGTTGGATCCCGATGAAGAGAGTGGCGACGCGGATGGGAATGGGTGGATGGGACGGCTAGGGTCTAGGGTTGCCCCGATATTTATATCAGATGAATTTAGGTTAGGGGATATCACATCCCTACGATCGTAATTGGACGGCTGACAAAATATAGGTTAGGAAGTCCAATTAAGAAAATAAAGATGTTTTATAGATGTTTGGGGATGATCCGGACCCAACGGTAAAGATAGTTCGGTTCGGGTTCGGGGAAGTTTTGGACACGGGCAAGAGGTCGATGCACTGTGCAAAGAGACTCCGGTTTAGGCAAGAGGGAAAACGAAGAACAAGGTTGGTCTCGGAACGGTCAATGAAAGCAAGGGGGGACACGGCAAGTACTAGGGAATGCAAGTTTGAAAACAGTGACGGCAACAGAGTGCCGATGCAATGCGAATGATGCGATGATGAATGCAACAAGCAAATAAAACAAACAACAACAACGAAATAACTGGAAGGCTTCTGAAGCGTCGGTCTCGGGGCGTTACATTACCGCTACACACCATAGTTGCGGCGTGTCTCTTCTGTGATTGCTTAGGCGGCGGAGACGGCTGACGTGCCTTAGTTGGAGTAGGAGGAGTGGCCTGACGCTGTGCCGGACTTGAAGCAGGAGGTGTGGCCTGACACGGTGTCGGACTTGAAGCAGGAGGTGTGTCCTGACGCTATGCCGGACTTGAAGCAGGAGGTGTGGCCTGACACGGTGTCAGACTTGAAACAGGAGGAGTGGCCAGACGCTGTGCCGGATTTGAAGCAGGAGTCTACTCACGCGTTCGTGGACTTGGAGGAGCGGGAGTCTGCTGACACGGTGGCGGACTTCGAGGAGGAGTCGGCAGACGCGGTGTCGGTGGACTTCGAAAGATGATGCAATCCTTTCACCATAGGATGATACGATGTATGGCCTCTCCGAGTGTGTGCTCGTCGTCACCTCCAGGAATGTCAAGATCTAGCTCCGAATATGGGTCCACCACCTCATCAACCAAGACACGAGCATAGCCCTCTAGAACCGGGGCGCAATGGAAGGTTGCTTCGGGGGTAATTGTAAAAGCAACGGCGTCCGCCACCTTCATGGATATGTTCTTCATTTTGAAGTGTAGCTCACAGTTAGTGTTCTCTATGATGTCATCCACAGGGTATGTATCCAGCAGTGCGTTGCCCGGGGCGGAACCAACGCTGCTTCTCAGCATGGATGGGACGGTGCTATCCAATGCTGGATAATCATCCGCTTGCTGCTGCCGCTGCTGAGACCCCCTTTCCTGGCTAAGTGAGTCGATCTGCTGCTGCTGCTGGAATTTGAGTGCCAAGTCCGCGTGCCTTGCTTCTAGGCCTTGAAGGCGTTCCGCGTCCTGCTTCCTCTTCTCCTCCTCCAGCTTCCTCTTCTTCTCCTCCTCCATCTTCTTTCTTGCACGGGTCCTGTAGTCGTCGTTCCATTCCGAAAAGCCCTCATACCAGGGAATAACGCCCTTGCCTCGTGTTCTTCCCGGGTGTTCAGGATTTCCCAGGGCGCGCGTAAGCTCGTCGTTCTCTCTGTTGGGTGTGAACACCCCCTTTCGAGCATTTTCTATTGCGTCAAGTAACTTTTGTTCTGCTCCTTTTAGAATTTCCTTCTTCGAAACCAGGCCTGTCTTCGGGTCCAACGCCCCCCATGCGCATAGAACCAAGTTCTGCACCTGGGGGGCCAGCTCCTAGTAACCGGAGTGACCCCTGCATCCTCCATCTCTTACTCAGACTTATCCCACTTAGGCATTGCCACCACGTAGCCACCTGGACCCAGCCTATGGAACTGCATCTTTTTTGCGGCATTGGCCTTGTTTTTTCTCGACCGTTCCTTAGATAATTCTGATTCCTTGAATTTCACGAAAGCGGGCCAGTGTTCTCTTTGCTTCTCCAGTGTTCCCTTGAATACTGGAGTCTTCCTTTCTGCAGCGAGGTAGTTGGCCCATACAGTTTTCTTGTGGGCGTTGAATGCAATTGCCATCTTCTTAAGAGCAGCGTCCTTGACTTTCTGTACATCTGCATCAGTGAAATAATCAGGTAGGGTGAAATGTTCCATCAGAGATTCCCAAAGCTTTTGTTTTGCTCTGTCATCGACCCAAGTAACATCTGGGCATTTAGTTTTTGGCTCTTTCCATTCTTGAATGGAGATCGGGAGTTGGTCCTTCACAAGAACTGCGCACTGACGAACGAACTTGTTCGCAATGTTCTTAGGCGTGAGGGGTTCGCCACTAGCTTTGATGGAATCGATGTTGTACTTTACACCCTCCTTCAACTTTTTGCACGGGCCGCGCTTTGTCTAGCTATCTGTAGAAGCAGATTTGCTCGATCCGGAGGGCTGAAAGAAGAAAGATCGATTCGTTAATATATCTTCAAATAAAAAAACATGTGATGATCACTAGATGCCTGCTTATATAAATATACCTCGCCGGTAGTCTTTGTTATTTCAAGATCAACATTGTATTCGTCATCATAATCATTGTCTGCGTCATCATAATCATAATCATAGTTCATGACTTCATCAGCTCGGTCGTCGAGATCAAATATCTTATCATCACCCTCCCCGGTATGGTTTAGATATTGGGAGCTGTCATTTGCTTCATTCAGATCATCTGGCCTGCTAGGGCTGCGTACGATCTCGAACAGGGCCTCTTCTCCCTCTCTGCCGGTATTGTCCGCCATAGCTTTTATTTAACTAATACAGAAGAAATATAAAACAATTTAGTATTCAAATTACAATGCATGGATGCAATCAATAAGGAAAAACTGAATCATATAGTACATAATATGCATCGTCTCGAATAATTTATAATCTCGAATACATCGTCTCAAATAATATATAATCTCGAATACATCACTGGCTAGGTAGCTAATAAAGATCGAATACTATAGAAGAATCTAGGCCACTCGCGGTTCCTGGGGCGCGGGCGGTGGACACCCAAAGACAAGGAACCATCACAGGATCATATCTCCGGTCATCTGCCCAAAGAACCTGCCAGGTATTGGAGAACCTGACGTCCATAGCAGCCATGTAGCGATGGACGTGCTCGTCCTCCTCCCTGACACGATGACGCACCGCCTCCGGCGGGGCCGGCTCCCTCTGCACCGAATGTGGCCCACGCGAACGCCACCAAAGGAGATCAAGTTCGACGATGGGACCCGAGGCCGGGTTCCTCACCAAGCGGCGCGCCCCTCCAGGTAGCACCTCCCAGTGCCAGCCCGGAGGAGCCCAATCCCAGACATGGGTCAGCCGGACGTCGTCTCAAACGGGTCGACGGCGAGGATGCGGGCCGGGCATCGTCGAGAAAAAATACTATATGCCCGCAAAAAGTAACATTTTTTAAATGATTGGATTATTATAACTAAAATTCTATATGCAAATTCTAACAATTTGACATTAATCTAATTCATCTAACTAAAACTAATTCTAAAATTTCTAACATTTCTATATATATATAACTAACATTTCTAATATTTCTATAACTAGAAAACAGAAAAATTGCTAACATTTCTATAAATATTTCTATAACTTAAAAAAAGAAAAATTTATAACATTTCTATATAACTAACATTTCTATAACATTTCTAATATTTCAATAATTAAAAACAGAAAAATTTCTATAACTAAAAAACTAAAAAACAATGTGTGTGTGTGTGTGGACATGGCGGCCGGGGCAGGAGCTCACCGGCGAGGCGAGGCGACGGGGGGCGGCGACGGGGACGGGGACGGGGACGGGCCGGGCGGGGACGACGGTGCGGGGCGCGGCGAAGACGTTGACGGGGACGGGGCGGCGACGGGGACGGCCGGGGCGGCGACGTGGGCGTCGACGAGGGGTGGCGACGGGGCGGCGACGGGGGGGGGGGGGGGGGGGGGGGGGCGGCGGGCGACGGGGCAGAGGAGAAGAAGCAGATGAGAAACTGAATTTTTTGAAGTGTTTTCTTATATAGGATGGGCCTTTAGTACCGGTTGGAGCGACCAACCGGTACTAAAGGTCAATTTTGGCCAGGCCAAGTGGCGGGAAGCGCCCACCTTTAGTACCGGGTGGTGGCTCCAACCGGTACTAAAGACCCTCCCTTTAATACCGGTTTGAGCCACCACCCGGCACTAAAGGTGGTGCGCTGGCGCAGGTGCGGTGCGTCATGTTTAGTCCCACCTCGCTAGCCGAGGGGCGTCCGCACTGGTTTATAAGCCCCAGTGCGGTAGCTCTCTCGAGCTCCTCTCCAAAGCAGGCGTACTGGGCCTAAATGTTATATGCTGCCCTGTGGGCCTACTGGGCCTTTGCGGGCCTGCATACTGGCCCAACAACAGGTTGAGTTTCTAGTCGTATGCAGGCCACTGTGGCGCAGTAGGCGGGCTTTTTTATTTTCTTATTTTTTTTTGCTTTATTTATTTTTGCTTTATTTATTTTTGTTTTATTTATTTTTGAGTTTTTTTTGCTGTATTTAGAGTTTCTTTGTGAATATTTTTGCTTTAGGTACAAAAAAATTACAAACTTTCTATTAGTGCCGGTAGTTTACAAATTTGAATAGTTTACATTTTGAATTATTTGAAATTTGTGTGAATCACTAGTTTGTGAATAACTTAACTTTGAAAATAGATTTTCAGTGATTCTTTTTTTTATGTTTAATATTAGTGTGTTTTATCATTATATTCAATTTGGTAATGCTTAGGTTATTTAAAAAATGAAATGCCATTGTAACGGATGAGTTTTCGTCCGAAACCCTGATACTTCGAAAGAGATTGTCCATTTTATACACGAAGTGCATCCGTTTTTGCGGTAACCCTCTCTACTTTTTTGCACATGCTATGTGGGTGAAATTATGATACCATGCCAACTTTCAACCTTTTCTGAGTTCATTTGAAATGCTTTTCAATTTCAGGGTCATTTAGCTGAAAAAATCAGTAAATGCATGAAAGAATTTGTTTGCACATAAAATTTCTTCGCGTTTCAAATGCCAAAACACATAACTACCCTAACTATTACAGAGATTCCCTCCTGGGTGTGAAACACAGAAGAAAGTGATGATAGTGAAGCCGATCACATCCCAGATCTTGGGTGTGAAACTTTTTCTTCGCGTATGTCCCTTTGCGCCGTAGCCATGGAAAATCTTCATCATTTAACTGGATGCTCAGGTCAATATTTACTGTGAATGGAGCAATTTCATCAAACTTTTCATAATCTTCTGACATGTCTGTCTTGTCATCCACTCCCAAGATGTTTCTCTTCCCAGAAAGAACTATGTGGCGCTTTGGCTCATCGTCGCATGATGCATTCGCTTTCTTATCTTTTCTTTTTCTCGGCTTGGTAGACATATCCTTCACATAGAAAACCTGTGCCACATCATTAGCTAGGACGAATGGTTCGTCTGCATACGCAAGATTGTTGAGATCCACTGTTGTCATTCCATACTGCGGGTCTTCCGTTACCTCATATCGTGTCATATTGACCCATTTGCACCGAAACAAAGGGACCTTCAAACCACGTCCATAGTCAAGTTCCCATATCTCCTCTATGTTACCATAATATGTTTTCTTTCCCGTCTTGGCTGTTGCATCAAAGCGGACACCACTGTTTTGGTTGGTGCTCTTCTTATCTTGGGCGATCGTGTAAAATGTATTACCATTTATCTCGTACCCTTTGAAAGTCATTATATTCGAAGATGGTAACTGGTACAGCGAGTACAGGTCATCTTCAATAGAGGCGTCATGCATGGTACGTGTCTGCAACTAGCCGGCGAAACTCCTGATTTGTTCACGTGTAATCCAGTCATCAGACCGCTCCGGGTGTTTGGAGCGTAGAAAATCCTTGTGTTCGTCCATATACGGAGCCACCAAGGCGGAATTCTGTATAACTGTGTAGTGTGCTTCAGTGAGAGAATGTCCGTCCATACATATTTTTTGATTCCCTCCTAGCGTGCCTTTTCCATCCAGTTTGCCCTTATGCCGCGATTCAGGAACACCAATCGGCTTAAGGTCAAGAATAAAGTCAATACAAAACTCAATGACCTCCTCATTTTCATGGCCCTTGGAGATGCTTCCTTCTGGCCTAGCACGGTTATGAACATATTTCTTTAAGACTCCCATGAACCTCTCAAAGGGGAACATATTGTGTAGAAATACAGGACACAAAACGTTAATCTCTTCGCATAGGTGAACTAGGACGTGCGTCATGATGTTGAAGAAGGATGGTGGGAACACCAACTCGAAACTGACAAGACATTGCACCAAATCATTCTCTAACCTTGGTATGATTTCTGGATCGATTACCTTCTGAGAGATTGCATTGAGGAATGCACATAGCTTCACAATGGCTAATCGAATGTTATCCGGTAGAAGCCCCCTCAATGCAACCGGAAGCAGTTGCGTCATAATCACGTGGCAGTCATGAGACTTTAAGTTCTGGAACTTTTTCTCTGCCATGTTTATTATTCCCTTTATATTCGATGAGAAGCCAGACGGTACCTTAATACTGAGCAGGCATTCAAAGAAGATTTCCTTCTCTTCTTTGGTAAGAGCGTAGCTGGCATGACCCTGATGTATGCCGTCTTTTCCATGCATACGTTGCTGGTCCTCCCGTGCCCCAGGTTTATCTTTTGTCTTCCCATACACGCCCAAGAAGCCAAGCAGGGTCACGCAAAGATTCTTCGTCACGTGCATCATGTCGATTGCAGAGCGGACCTCTAGATCTTTCCAATAGGGCAGGTCCCAAAATATAGATTTCTTCTTCCACATGGGTGCGTGTCCGTCAGCGTCATTCGGAACAGGTTGTCCGCCATGACCCTTTCCAAAGACTACCTTCAAATCCTTGACCATATCATGTACATCAGCACCAGTACAGTGGTGAGGCTTCGTCCGGTGATCCGCCTCACCTTTGAAATGCTTGCCTTTCTTTCTTACGGGATGCCTGCTCGGAAGAAATCGACGATGTCCCAGGTACACATTCTTCCTACAATTCTCCAAATATATACTGTCGGTATCATCCAAACAGTGCGTGCATGCGCGGTATCCCTTGTTTGTCTGTCCTGGAAGGTTACTGAGAGCAGGCCAATCATTGATGGTCACGAACAGCAAGGCTTTTAGGTCAAATTCTTCCCCCATGTGCTCATCCCACGCACGTACACCTGTTCCATTCTACAGCTGTAAGAGTTCTTCAACTAATGGCCTTAGGTACACATCAATGTCGTTGCCGGGTTGCTTAGGGCATTGTATGAGCACTGGCATCATAATGAACTTCTGCTTCATGCACAACCAAGGAGGAAGGTTATACAAACATAGAGTCACAGGCCAGGTGCTATGGTTGCTGCTCTGCTCCCCAAAAGGATTAATGCCATCTGCGCTTAGACCAAACCATACGTTCCTTGCGTCATCTGCAAACTCCTTCCCGTACTTTCTCTCAATTTTTCTCCACTGTGACCCGTCAGCGGGTACTCTCAACTTTCCGTCTTTCTTACGGTCTTCTCTGTGCCATCGCATCGCCTTGGCATGCTCTTTGTTTTGGAACAAACATTTCAACCGTGGTATTATAGGAGCATACCACATCACCTTGGCAGGAATCTTCATCCTGGGGCGCTCGCCCTCGACATCACCAGGGTCATCGCGCCTGATCTTATAGCGCAATGCACCGCATACCGGGCAAGCGTTCAAATCCTCGTACTCACCGCGGTAGAGGATGCAGTCATTAGGGCATGCATGTATCTTCTGCACCTCTAACCCTAGAGGGCAGACAGCCTTCTTTGCTTCGTACGTACTATCGGGCAATTCGTTGTCCTTTGGAAGCATATTTTTTATCATTACCAGCAACTTTCCAAATCCCTTGTCAGATACACCATTCTCTGCCTTCCATTGCAGCAATTCCTGTGTGGTGCCCAACTTTTTCTTGTCAGCTTCGCAATTCGGGTACAACAATTTCTTGTGATCCTCTAACATGCGCTGCAACTTCTTCTTCTCCAAATCACTTGCGCAGTTTCTCTTTGCATCGGCAATGGCCCGACCTAGATCATCAGCGGGCTCATCTGATGCCTCTTCTTCAGCTTCTTCCCGCATTGCCAGCTCAGCTTCTTCCCCCATTGTTGTATCATCGTATTCAGGGAACCCATGGCCAGGATAGCTGTCATCGTCCTCTTCTTCTTCATTGTCTTCCATCATAACCCCTCTTTCTCCGTGCTTGGTCCAAACATTATAGTGGGGCATGAAACCGGACTTAAACAGGTGGACGTGAATGGTTCTTGACGTAGAGTAATTGTGATCATTCTAATAGACTAAACATGGACAAGGCATAAAACCATCCGCCCGCTTGTTTGCCTCAGCCGCAAGCAGAAAAGTTTGCACGCCATTAATGAACTCGGGAGAGCATCGGTCATCATACATCCATTGTCGGCTCATCTTCATTACACAACACCGAATAGACCAAATTAATACATGTTCATACATAAAGTCATACATAAAGTTCATACAAGACTTAAATGCAACAAACAAATAACTCTCTAACTAAAGAATTTAAATGCAACAACAAATGCGATCAAGATCGCAACTAAGGTAACAATTGATCCAACAGCATAATGATACCAAGCCTCACTATCAATGGCATATTTTCTAATCTTTCTAATCTTCAAGCGCATTTTCTCCATCTTGATCTTGTGATCATCGACGACATCGGCAACATGCAACTCGAATTCCATCTTCTCCCCCTCAATTCTTTTCAATTTTTCTTTCAAATACTCGTTTTCTCTTTCAACTAAATTTAACCTCTCGACAATAGGGTTGGTTGGAATTTTCGGTTCACAAACCTCCTAGACAAAAATATCTATGTCAACTTGATGGGCATAATTTGTCATAAACACGAAATGCAACAACTAGTTTTAAAAGAGAATATACCACATCCGAATCATAACAAGGACGAGGGCCGACGGGGACGGATATCAAAACCATGGCACTATGTATAACAAACAATGTACGGGTAAGATAATTATACGAGTAACTATATATCCAAATCACACAAACATCAATTTGGTAATGTAAAACATTCATGAACAAGAGGCTCACCACAAGGTGGTGCTGGCGACGGAACGGTGCGGGCGATCGACTGTGGTTACGACGGAGATTTAGAAGGCACTAAGTAAACCACACCTACATATGCAAACTAAGTGTTAGTTTTGACCACAAATTGCATATAAATCAAATACTAGCACATATATTTTCTACCAAATTACTAAACTCATAAATTAATCACTATACAAAGCATTGCAAGAGCTAATCTTTGTGATCATTTGAATGGATGGGGGCCTTCAAATCTTGACAATTTTTGGGAAAAATGTGTGATGAGCTCGAGAGGAAGAGGGGAAGAACAGAGAGGAGAGGGGAAAGGGGAAGAACCGAGCGAGCTTGGTTGGACGAAGGGTTTATGTAGGACGACCTTTAGCACCGGTTCATGCCATGAACCGGTACTAAAGGTGCTGGAGGGGCCCCGGACTGACAACATCCTGCCACCACTCACTTTAGTATCGGTCCGTGGCACGAACCGGTGCTAAAGGTCGGCCACGAACCGGTACTAATGAAAGCGGCTGGCTAGCCGTTGGAACCGGCACTAATGCACACATTAGTGCCGGCTCAAAAGCAAACCGGCACTAATGTGCTTGACATTTGACCCTTTTTCTACTAGTGTTTTGAGCAACGCGCCATTTGGTAGTAGTCTCAGCACACATCTACTAGGTGGATCTAGTTAAGCCAACTCCATCTTACTCATTGGACTGTCCTTATGACCAACCCCGATCAGCTGTTTATTGTCATCGGTTGGTCTCCGGTGGAATACGTGTGTGTGGCCATTGGCAGAGTCATTCTCATACTGAGGTTCATGGTACAAGATAGGCCTTTGACAGTAGATAAACTAAGAGCTGATAGTCTTCCTTCAGATAATGGAATGCGTATTGACCTCATTGGAGGTATCTGTGCCCTTAGATCCATGGTTTTCTTCTTCCCGACGCCCCCTATTCCCTGATTTATTTATTTTCACATCTTCATATGTTCTATTGTTGTTGGTTCACACAGTTCTTCATATATCAGCTCACCAGCCACCAAAAGTTGAAAGCCTGGAACAAATAAGTTTGACTAGTAGAGTACTGCTCAATCATCTTATATATTGGTTATGACACAACGGTATTTATGCATAGATGGCAAATGACAAGTATTCATGGTTGGAGGTTGTTGGGTCATATTAATTCGGCATTAATTTCACTTAACTCCTTATAAGGGTCAAGATGATATGCCTACATCCTCCTTTTTAATCAAAATCTTGAAGTGACAAGTTGAATAAACGCAAACTGATGCTAAGCTTGCATAGTAAGTCAATTCAAAGATACCGAAGCCGAAACTAACACAAACATCAGATATAAGGTTTATAAAAGCCTCAGAAGGCTTCATATTCACGTTTACTCATGGCATCTCGAAGTTATTCTATGCTTTCAGCGAGGAACTAAAACTACTGCAGTATACACCACTATAGATTGGAAGAAAACCTTTATACTGGCAGGCGGCACCTATGACTATGAATATGCCGATCCACTGGCATGCTATTTTTTGCTTGCATGTATGGTACTCGGGCCCAAGCCTTGGTATTACGCGGTGGAGATGAGGTCGACCGTCGTGGCCCTCCCAGCGTCTTGTTGGACACTAGCTTCTTTGTTGAACATATGGCCACCATGTCATAGGAGCGCTATTCCTCTCCATACAGCAGGAAGGCCCCGTTGGGAGGAGGAGGGCATACAAAGACGATGCTATCTGCGCTGAAGAGATGATGTCACCCATGCTGAGGATGAGCGCGGCCATCTGTCGCGACGACCATGAAAGTATCTAGTTGCGTCTGTAAAGGTGTTTTAAGGACTAGTCGATCCGGAGAGCTTGGAAGCACATGATTGTTGTGAGGCCCTTTCTCTAGCAGAGGATCTCCACTTATCTCGAATCAGAATAGCTACAGACTGCTTAGCTACCATTAATCACCTGAAGAGCAAGTTTATGGGTATTTCTTCGACCATTATCAGAGACATAAAGAAGAGAACGTTGAAGTTTGAAGATGCCGAAGTAGTTCATGAAGCAAGACAAGCTAATTATGAAGCTCATGATCTTGCTATGGCCTCGGTGTCTCTGGCTGTAGGTTGTTATCTTTGGTTGTCCACCATGCCGGATGTTTTAGTTGTACCTGACGTTATTAATTCTAAATAATAATGTAGTGGTAACTCTAAAAAAGGAAATGCCTCCTCTTTGGTGCCTGTTTCGCAGGAAGTCTACCAGGCGAACACTATGAATGTTTTTGGGCGTCGACCCGTTTAGTGCTACCTTTTCTTGTCCGGGTTTTCTCTCGCTCGTACGTTTGCGGTTCGCACATGTTTTTCTTTTTTGCTCGATTTTTCTGCCCCCTTTGCCTTAGATTTTATGAATTTAAGAACCTGAGAAATCAAAACAGTTTTATGGGTTTAAAAATTGGTTTTTGAATTTGAAAAATTGCATGGATTTGAAAATAGCTCGTGGGTCTAAAAAAGAGTTCACTAATTTTAAAAAGTGTGTGAATTTAAAAGAGGAAATGACCATCGGCCTTTAAACTGAGTGATGCACAGAGCCAATGATGCAAAGAAATTCTAGGACCGATGCCGGCCAGAGTGGCTTACAGAAAACAAACCTTTGCCATCTAAATGGATCAACCTCGCGATAGGATCTACATGAACGTACTGCTAACCTAGCTTATGACAGTAATTAAAAGGAATCGGTGTGATATTTGACATATGCGCATGCACCACGGTTCAATACCACTGTCTTGTGTCAGCTAGAATACAAATATGGACTTTAGTAGAAAATTATTATGTATCTCCCAACTGAGAGGTTTATTTTATAGGCAACTACCTGGGCATAACCAATAGTGTTGGCCTCTGCCCTTAGCATAGCGAGGTTCTGTACCTTCAGTGGAGAACTATAGAAGAGCAAGGTCCATGTTTTTGATGTGCCATCTAAAAATGTTGCATTCTCCACCACTATACATGACCTTAGAAAGCTGTATGAGTCACATAGAATAGGACACCTATAAGCTAGCCAAACCGTGTTTGGGCTTTCGGATAGAGTATATTGACCTACGCAGATGAGGCCTGCAAGTTGGAGGACCGTGGGTATCTGTCAATGTCATGATCGCATGAGGTATCTATCGATATCATAAAATTTCGGATGGAAACATGATTTATGGAATAGGAAATGACAAAGGGGACATATTTCTAGATATATGGATTAGCTGTCGTTCATTGTAATTTGGTCTTTGTTCTCTGCATAACGAATACACCCTAAGGGCACAGAGCATAGAAAGTCGCTGACTTGTTATTTAAGCATCTCTGATTGTGCTCACAAGGGTGGGTTATGCCATCGCTCTCCAAGAGTCCTCATCCATCAGTTTGTGTCAACGACTGTCAATTACAAAATCGGTAACGCCTACACTAACTTACAAGAAGAATCAAGCTTGACATGAACTAGTTTAGCACATGCCCTGCCATTGTCATTCCAATGTCGGCAACAACTATTGCCCGACCAGGGAAATTCACAAGCCAAAAAGATCAGAGCTTTTTCACCAGCGCAAACTGAGTGAGCACAATGGCCAGATGCAACAAGAAAACCTGAACAAAAACAATTTTTTACTTCTAAATACAGGGAAATCAGAATGGATCTCAAAGGACAGTGCCAAAACCGTCGGTCTCAGCAAGCAGACAACTTGCCAGAGCCTGCCCAACAACGGTAGTGGGTAGTCGAGCTGTTTGATATGGCATCCACTTGCCGGCCACGATGTAGTCCTCGTCGTTGTCCTCCACGACGGCGTTGGCAGCAGACGACATGCAACGGGCCAGCTGCGAGCCAAGGACAGAGAGGGAGACGTCGCCAGGTGGGGATGGAGCCATCTAGAAGGCCGTGCTCCCCCTCGGGTTGCACCGTCGCCGTCAAGAGCCCCTACCTGGGCTGCTTCACCTCCTCCTCGACCTCCAAGAAGGTGTCGGCGGCGTACAAGATGTCCGACGAGCGGGGGACGGAGATGGAGACGGCGCCGTAGTGAGGGTGCATCCGTCTATAAGGCCGTGCTCCCCCTTGTGGCGTGTCTTCGAATTCGCCGTCGAGCGCTCCATGGCTCTTCGAGGTGGTCGCGGCAGGAATCGCCAGGACTCCGGGACGCCGGGAATCGACGGGGAGACATGCGATGATGGATGGAGGATTGAGCAAGGAGGGAGGTGGAAGGAGAAGCGACTGGGAGGTGGATGGGGATGACTGAGGCGAGCGGTGGTGGGGCATCGATCACTGCCCGTTGAATATGTTCGGGCGAGCAGTCCAGCAGCGAACTAATTTTTAGGCTGACGTGGTTACCACAGGTGTTCTAAGATTTGTTCTAATAAATCAAACTAGCGGTATGACCCGCGCATTTGCACGGTTAGATTTCCTATGTGCCTTTATATCCATATTGGCATTGATATGTTAGTAAGAGGTAGACATATACCAAAAATACAATCGTAAACGCTTGTGTCCGGTGAGCCGGCGGAACGTTGCGCCGGACGTAACGTACACACACGCTCGTGTCGTATAGATAGAAGCCAGAAAACACGACACGCGCGACATGACCCCCACACGAGTTCTCTCCCCACCTTATCTCTTTGTCTCCTCTCGAACCATCTCTCTCTCTCTCTCTCTGTCTCTCTCTCTCGTCAATTTCCCACAAGCTAGCCCCTGGTTCTCCATGGCCGCCATCGATTTTGTTGCTGCGCTCAGCCAACCTCCGACCCCGTCATGACTAGCGAGCCACCTCCCATTCCAACTCCGGTCATCTCCGCGACGCATAGCGAGTGCATTGCTCTGTTGCAGACCTCTCCTGCAGCGCCGCGGACCCCACGGGGCGGTTGGAGGTGCTGGCCTGCTGGGAGCGCTGGGCCTCCCGTGCTGTGACCTATGAAGCGCATCGGGAGTTGTTGGACCTCCGGCGGCCGTGCCGCGAGGAGCCACAACGTCGACCAAAGCTGCGGCGGGGTTGCATCAGGATGCTGGAACCAGCAAGATCCGGTGCTGCTACCGGCCACGTCGCATGCTGGAACTGGAGACCCCTAGTGCTACTATCGATTGCGTCTTCGGGAACACAAGCTGTGGTGTGTTGTTGCTGCTACTAAGATTTTTGCTCTTCTGCTGAGATTTTTTGCTGGAAACATTATTAAGTTTTGCTGGAACCGGCAAATCTTTTGGCTTCAACTGATTACCGAAAGTTTTTGTTGCTTTAGATTTTTTGCTGGAACCATTATTCAATTTTGCTGGAACCGGCAAATCTTTTCGCTTCAACCGATCTTAGTAGTTTTGGTTGCTTTTGATTTTTTGGTGGAACCATCATTCATTATTGCTGGAACCGGGAAATGCTTTTGCTTCAACCTTTACCAAAGTTTTTCGTTGCTTTTAGATTTTGCTGGAACCACTACTAAGATTTGCTGCAACCGCCAAATCATTTTGCTTCAACCAAGTACTCGAGGTTTTTGTGGTGGCAGCCATGGCTAGCGGAGGCAGCCGAGGCGAGCGCGCTGGCATGTGTGGCCGGCGATGACAGCGCTACCATGGTTGCAACGGCGACGACGGAAAAGCTGCTACTAGCGACCTGTTTTTTGCTGCAACTAACAGGAGATTTGCTACCAGCAGGGATGGAGAGAGATGATGTGAACGGGACTGCCGGAGGGCTGCGACGGCGGAGATGGTGGCCGGTGGTGCTGGAAGACGGAGACACTTGCAGCTGGCTAATAGTTGATGCGTGCGGGCTGCATCTGGTTCCCGATCCTTTTTTGTCAAGGGTATCTGAACTTCTGAAGACCAGCGCGTGGGAAGACGATGGCGGTTACGATCTAACGGCTATCAGTACTCTAATCTACTTAATCGGTCGGGTGCTAGGCGACCGGCCGAAAATTGGGCCGGTGCGCCGGCGCCTAGCACTGGCCAAATACTATACACATTTGTCAACAAAAGCAAAGTATTACATATATCAATGGACTCTATTGATTTATTTATTTGTGTTGGTAGTAACATATTTTGTATGTGACAATACAAAACCATAGGATTGTGCTGCCTGCATGCAATGCTTATCTATTTGGAGTTTTTCTTTTATCTTTTCCTTTTCTTCTTCTAATCAATTTGGTTTTGCCTTTTTTCATTGACCGCCCTTCTTTTTTACCAACAATTTTTAAAAGACTCCCCAATCTATAACTACTAATAATAGGGTTAACGCTTCTTCCTCCCTAATTTTCGTACGTCGTCGTCGCTGCTGTAATTATCATCTGATTCTGCTGTTAGCAGTTTCATGGGCCAGAAAATTTATTATGGGCCGCTATCAAAGTACAACCTGACGACCTCCCCCCCCCCCCCCCCCCCCCCCCCGCCCTCCACACACCCCCACCGGTACGGCTTATGCCTCTGCTAAAATTTCAGATCCTAGTTAACCTCTGCTAAAATTTCAGATTCTAATTAATAGTCCCACCCTGCCTATTTACATTCAATCTTAGCAACTTATACGTTCAGAGTTGCGAGAATCAACAAGCCAGCGAAGAAGGATGAGATATGGGTCTTTATCGCCAACTAAAAATGCTGAAGCACATGCGCATGGAATCCAAAAAAGGGAGGCAGAGAGCCAATCCAAAGATAATACAGAAAAAAGATCCAAGGTCAAGATATAGAAAAGATGGACTTGCGTGGGGACGGCCGGAGCTAGCTCCTCTGCAGGGGGAAAAAAGGATCCGAGTTCCGAGGTCAAGATACAGAAAAGAGGCCGGAACGAGAGGAGGGGGGATTCCCGGCGTGCGGAGCAGCGGAGATCCGGCGGCGTCGTGGGGGGAGGGGATCCCGGCGGCGGCACCATGGTCCGGGGTGGAGCGGGGGGGATCCCGGTGGTGCAGATATCCGGCGGCGTCGCGGGGGGAGGGGATCCCGGCGGCGGTGGGTGCAGCGGCAGCGGTGGCGAGTCCCAAAAATATATACACAAATTATGACACACACAAAAATATAAAATAAATTGGCTCCAGGCGATATCCCAGTAATCAATATCAAAATATAGGGCATGGGTATGTGGTTTTTTTTCTCCCGTTGCAACGGACGGGTAGTTTTTCTAATAATAATAAAGCGCTTATTTCTTCTGGTTGTGTCATCGCTAATTTCGCAGAAAATCCCCTAAATTTTATAAAAAGTTTACAACCCATAAACACCTTATGTGATAATTGATAAACAAATTAATGTGACGTGCATTCATCCATATATATGGTAACTACACAAGTATCCATCAATATCATTTGTTTTTCCTAACCACATAAAAATATATTTGTTTTCATATTTTCAAACTTTTTTTAACAATGGTCCTTTTATCTCGGATATACCTATTTTCATACATTTCTTATTCCTAAAAACACAAAGAAATTCAAAAAGGGTTAAGTTTCATATTTAAAATTATTAGCAATGACCTCTCTTTTATGTTATTAAACATGTTATGACCTTAATATTGGGCATGGGTCTGGGAACACACATTACATTAACGATGAATGAGCCCCTCTCTCTTTTAATAGGATGATGTAGGAAAAAAAATTCCCCGTTGCAACGCACGGGCCTTTTTCCTAGTAAGACTTATAATATAACATTAATGTCTATCAGAACCACCTCGTCATTATTGCACTTGCATTGTGCAATATCATGGACAGAGATGCTTCTACTATTCTACACATGCCAATATAGTATTGCTCTAATTATTTCTATTGCTTAGCTGTGTAATGCAATATAAAATTACTCAGGTGTATTAATAAAAAATGCTAAATAACCTCGCACTTTAAATCTTGACATATCTATGTTTTATTTCACGAAGGAACTAAATAACACATGTGGGAGGTGCTCTATTTTCCTAGTTTTAAACTGACATGTGTGTGGTCCTCTTGCACGTGCCCTTTCGTTTCCTCAGAATCACATTGGCTTGTTCCATCACTTATTTTGGGAATATAGTTTCTTTACAGCCAAAAAGTACAGTGTGCACATAACGTACAGCTTCACGCTGCTACTTTTGTTTCTTCGTTTGTCATCGTATCCAATCTATTCCTATAAGTCTGCAGTGTGGTATAAACTGTATGAAACAATGGGAATCAATACATCATATTATCTTCTTGTTTTTTGCAAACAGCTCTCAGAATAATATAGAAAAATCAATGGTACTGTGAATTGCTAAATTGCTTTTTTTGAGGACGGTCAAGCCCATATCTAATTCTGGACCAAACAATTTGCTTGCTGACATCATCTATGACGTCATTAATTTTTATATTGTCACTTCCTACTGTACGGATCAGAGTGCTACTCCGGTTTTCACCTTTTTCTTGTGTGCTTGTGCTTTGGCAGGTACCCGAAACAGGTATAGTCTTCTGACCAAACCTGTTCGATCACCATGTAGTTCCCAGTTGCGTTTTTTATTTGTGAGTCTCTCTGCTTGGAGATTTCCTATGGTCTGCTTGTGTTCCTAAAATATTTTCCTCCTCCATGCATAGCAAATCCGTCTTCTGCCAATTTTTCTCACCCTTAGACAAAGGCTAAATATGACAAAAGATGAGCAGAAACATAAATATCTAGATATAAGATTATGTGTTGTCTCGATCTATCAAGAGAATTGGAAGACCAATAAATCAAGAGAAAGAAACCTACATAACGTCTAGCTACAGCTTCTTGGATGTCTACATGCATCAGGTCTTCCCTTCTTCCCCAATTTGATGAATGAATTGGATCCCATCAGCCACTGAGGTGATCTGCCGCTAGAGGTTGCCGGCGGCAGCCGGTGGCTTGCAAACGTCTAGCTCCGGCCTCTTGGATGTGTAAGTGCATCAAATCTTCACTGCTTCCTAAATTTGCATGCAGGGATTAGATCCCATCGGCGACTGAACATCATCTGCCGCTTGAGGTGGCCGATGGCTGCCGTGCGCTTGTGATCTGAATGTCTAGCTCCAGTCTTTTGAATGTGTACGTGCATCAAGTCTTTCCTTCCTCCTCAATTTACATGCAGGGACTGTATCCACCGGCCATTGACGTGGTCTGCCTCTAGACGTGGCCGGCGGCTGGTTGTGATCCGAATGGGAGATTCCCCAAGATGATACCATATATTGGTTGCGTTGATAACAGATTCTCAACCATTACATAATCAGGGTCATCTCCAGGAATTCGGGGCCACGGTGCGAAACATAAAATGAGGCCCAAAAAATTGCGAACAAATGCATAACTAATATAACAAGACAGATTTTCACTTAAATGATATAGCTTTAAATATGTGTTATACCGTACAATATTTTAGAATATATCACATAGCAATGCTAAAGAGTAATTGTAGTGCTGAATGAATAAACTTTTTTTGTTAGTTGGGCTGAAACAGTAAACTTATCATATGTTTTACCGAAAAGCATCATCCGCCTAGTATTTGTTGAAACAAAAAAATTAAATCCTTTGAATGTGTTCGCAAAAGAAAAATCCACTGAGTCATTCTTGGAATGATATATGCTACTCCCTCCGTTCTCAAATATAAGTCTTTCTAGAGATTCCAACAAACGACTATATACGAAGCGAAATGAGTGAATCTACACTCTAAAATATGTCTACATGCATTCGTATGTTGTATTCCATTTTAAATGTCTAAAAAAGACATGTATTTAGGAACGGAGGGAGTATTAGTGTAGAAGGAGAGCACACAAGGAAGAATTAGTGCCAGAATTAGAAATTAGATTACATATAGTGTGTTAATCATCTTAATTTGGATTAAAATAAGTACATGCCTAGTCGAGTAGCACTGCTGTACTAGTAGAGATTGCATTCGATCGGCGCCAGGACAACACCAAAAGAACCGTAAAGAGAACGATGTACCGAAAAAGAAATAGCCCTATTTAGTTTTCGGTTCGTCAATTTGATTTCGGGCATATGGTTATGGCTTACCTTGGAAAATATTGAGGGATATGACCAGATGAGGGTGCTCTAGTAGCGAAACAGGAGTCGATGGCCGGACACACAGCAGACTCGGCGGTGAGCGGCGGCTCGTCCCCTCTTCGAAGCAGGTAGAGGGCGCCTCCCTATTCTCGTTCAAGTCGTGGACACGCGCACGCTCGGCTGTAACCTTGTTTTTCTATTTGGATGTCCTACAAACAGGGCCGAAAGGGAAGTAGGAAACTGGTACCAGGCCGACTGTGGGCTTGTTGGCTTTGGCTGGGGCCTCGTCGTAACGTGCACCCGCTTCCTTCTGCTTTTTAGGATCGAGCGAGCGAGCCAGCGAATTAAACGGAACGTTTTGCTTCGTACTCCCTCTGTTTTTATTTACTCCGCATATTAGAGTTGACTGATGTCAAACTTTGTAAAGTTTGACCAAATTTATAAAAAAGAATATAAATATTTAGCATAACAAATCTATATGATGTGGAAGTACATTCAACAACGAATCTAATGATATTGATTTGTTATTGTATATGTCAATATTTTTGCCTATAAACTTTGTCAAAGTTTGTAAAGCTTGACTTTGACCAAAACTAATATGCGGAGTAAATAAAAACAGAGAGAGTAATTTTTTTCTCCGATCGGGGCCCTACGATTTTGGGGGCCCTGTGCGTTCGCATAGCTCGAACAGCCTCCTTGACGGGCATGTACATAATATTACCTGCAAGCCTATTAGAGCATCTCCAGCCGTTCGGCCCCCCAGGGCGCCGAAAAACTGCGCCCTGGGGGCGAGCCGGCGCTAGTTTGGCCCCTGGGGGCGGCCTAGCTCCCAGCCACGGCCCCAGGCGCCCCCCAGCCTTGGCAAATTCAAACGTAGTTCATTCCCGCGCCCAAAAATAAACGTCACCATCCGGCGATCAAGCGGTGATCGGCGATCGATGAAAAATTCGGCGTACAAAAATCAGAACAGAAACGCGCATCAGACGGCGAGGTCGGCCTCCGGCGTCGGCGGAGTAGGCGTGCGCGGGCTTGACGGGGTCTCTGTGCTTGGCGGCGTGGCTTCTGCGCTGCGGGCAGTCTCGGCGGCATCATCGGTCGGGCTTGTTGGCGGCGTCGGCGTGCGCGTGGGCGTGGGCGGCGTCGTCGTGGGCGTGGGCGTGGGCGGCGTCGTCGAGGGAAGCTGGTCCAGGATGAGGCCGACATGCGCCCTGTACCACGCCTTGACCGCCTCGTCGGTGCTCTGGAGCATGTCCGCCCCGCCCAGCAGGAAAGCCAGGTCGGTGTTCCTCTTCTTCGCGGCGACGTTGGTCCGGAGTAGGTCGAGCTTGACGGCGCTTGTCGACATCAACGCCGACCACCGCGCCTCGGTCTTCTCTTCACGAAGGACGGCCCGGGCCTGTGCGTCGGCGAGGCAGTGCTGGATGGATTCCTGCACGCGAGCGGTGGCCGCGTCGGCGTGTTTCCCCTTCTTGGCACCTTTGTTGCCGTCCGGCCGCCCTTCTGACGCGCCCGGAGCCGGCGCGTCCGGCTTGTATGTCTCCTTGGCCTTCTCGAGGGTGCGCCGGACTTCCGCCCACTTGTCGCACTTGTCAATGCGCTTGTAAACGTGGAGGTACTTGAACTCGGCGTCGTTGTTGCTCTGCCTATACAGGCCGAACATGCGCAGCAACTGCGCGGGGACAAACAAACAGTTGGCGGACGCACACGGCGAAGAGAGACGGGAGACCGGCGTGGCATACCTGATCCTCAATGCTGGCGCCGCTCTCCGGGCGAGCGGCCACCTCCTCGACGACACCATGCCATTTGTTGCACGCCCCCTGGATGCGCCCCCAATGGTTCGCCATCGCCTTCGACACGCGCTGCATGTAGATGCCTTTGAAGTAGGGGTCGACGAGCTTGCGCTCGTCGAACTCGGCCTTGATGCGCGCCCAGTACGTGTCGATGCTCTGGTTCGCGCCGGTGGTCGGGTCGAGGCAGACGACTTTCCATGCCTCGGCGAGTCATTCCTCCTCCTTGGACGCCCACTTGATGCACGGCTCGGCTGACCTGGCCGTCCGCTTCTTCTTCTCGCGCCTCCTCGCCGGCTCCTCCTCGTCCTCGTCCTCCTCCTCGTCCTCTTCCTCCTGCTCCTCCCGCTCCTCGTCGCCGTAGACGTAGCCGAGCTCGCCGTCCATGCCGCCGCTGAGATCCACCGCCTCATCCGCGGTGAACCCAGGAGACGCGCCGGCCGCGGCCGATCCTTCCGCGATGATGTCGTCCATGTCGGTCTCGGTCTCGTCGGCGTCGCCGAGGTGCGAGAAGGGCAGTGCGCAACGGCGGAGAGGGGGCGTCGGGGAGGACGCGTACGCGGGCGGCGAGTAGTTGTATGGAGGGTACTGCTCGCCGGTGAAGGCGGGCGAGGGCGTGCGCTGGGCCGGGTGTCCATGGGGGAACGTGACATTTGGGTTGAACCCACCGTGCACGTCCCCGTCGGCGTAGCCCGGCGATCCCCATGGCTGCGGCGTTGGAGACCCGACACCTTGCTGGCCCCAGGGCGCGTACGGCGCGTGGTTGCCGGGGGGATTCATCATCCCCGCGCGTGCCGCCTCGGCCTCGGCCTGGTCCGCAGAAGCAGCGGCTGCAGCGGCACCCGCAGCCGCGCGTGCCGCGTTGTCACAGGCCTTCTTGGCGAGGGCCCTGTTCCGCAGGTCGGCGGTGACGGCCTCCCGTCGCTGTACTTCTACCCTCCCATCGGCGTTTGTCATGCCCGGCGGCTTGGATGGCGGCGCCCTCGGCTTCCTCTGCTTCGGCTGGGCGACGGAGGCGGTCGCGGTTGCCGCGGCGCGCGGGACGACGTACTTCTTCGGTGCCATGGCGGCCGGCTGGGAGGCGAGCGGGAGAGAGAATGGTGGGAGGAAAGGAGAAAATGGGAGGGAACTGGTGGAAAAGCGGGGAGAAACGGCGGGAAGAGGCGCTCGACTCGCCGACAGGGCGGACCCACGCGCGCCTTTTCGCTTGTGCCGGCGCCGGGTTCTGCCTGGGTCCGCCGGCACCAGATTCGGCCCGAGCCGGCGAAAAACGGGCTTTGGGGGGGGGGGGGGGGGGCGACTGGGCCGTTTTTTCGGCGCCGGCGCGGCGAAAACGCCCGGGGAGGGCCTGTTGGGGGCGCGGCTGGAGATGCTCTTAATCTATTCCAATCATAGGGGCTTCTTGAATGTGTCCTAGTTTTGTTTTTTGAGGGAAAAACGCGTCCTAGTAGGACATGACTTGTTTGTTACTGTATAGCTAGATACGTGATGGGTTATTCCTGCACAATAGTACAATCTGGTTGTGCATGGGACCTGGCGGTGTCATGTCATGTTATTTATTTATTTTGAGATTCCCGTGTCATACAGGGTGAGAAGAGTAAACGTGCACAAGTTAGCATTAGCTATTGGATTTTGAAGAGTTAATCAAGAAAAGATGCACTCTCAGCCTCTATACACATGTCATTCAACAGCTTGATTTATCACTGTGACTAAAAAGTAGAAACACCCAACTAGCCCAGTCCACTTACCAGGTACAGCCCTAAAATGCAGCAACACTTCATCTGCACTTCTGAGCACAACTTGTCCCGTCAAATTTAGCCTTCGGTTGCCACGCATCTCAGATACCGTTCCATAATTCTGGATGTTTCTATGAGAAGACGCTGCTCCAGCTATCCTTCCAGATCGGTCTCGTGCAATCTACTACAACTGGCACTTGCTGATGAGATCTTGTCACTCACTAACTTAGTCTGTTGGTTTTCTTTGTCCCGATGCCTCCTACTCCCCAATGCCTTTTCCCCATTTGTCTTATGGTCTTCTCTTGTCTGTCTAATCCATTACTGTTATTTTTGTCTCTCATCTGCCTACTATGTATTTGACTGTGTGGCAGAAAACTGTTTTGACTAGTAGAGCTTCATGCTACTATTTTGGTGAAGATGGAGCCTTATATATGCACACATGACATACGAGTAGTATTCAGGATTGAAAGTTCTTGGAACTTCACTAGTATTCATCATTGGTGTCGTGCCATAAATTTTTGTACGGATCAAGATGAGACTTCTCTATCCTCACCATTTTTTTTTTAGTTCAGTCTGGCATAGTTGAGTAACCAAAAAATGTGGCTACAATCAAGGCACACTCTGGGCCTAGGTGGGAGTGACGACCGCTTACGGCCTAGACTTGGGGGGAGGGTGTGATCCTGTATGTATACTCACTAGTGCAGAACCGGGCTTTAGCGCCGGTTCGTAAGGGCCTTTAGTGCCGGTTCTACAACCGGCACTAAAGAGTGGGGACTAAAGAGTGCGGGTAGACCATTAGTACCGGTTGGTAACACCAACCGGTACTAAATGTTTGGGGGCACTAGTAGAAAATATGCCTTTAGTCCCGGTTCGCAAAGGCCATTAATCCCGGCTGTGCAACCGGGACTAAATATGCGCGACTAAAGCCCCCCCCCCCCTTTTAGTCGCGCCTCTTACGAACCGCAACTAAAGGCCCGTCCACGTGGGCGCCAGGAGTCCGTCGGGGCGGAGGACCTTTAGTCCCGGTTCTCGTGGCTAACCGGGACTAAAGGCCTCCTCCACAGGTTTAGGATTTTAGCCCCCCTAAACCTGGTTTCTTTTTAATTTGTAGTGTTCTATTTCTTTTATATTTTATTTTGTGTTTTATTTTAATTTTGATGAAGTTTCAGTACACATATTATACGCTACTATATACATGCATATGAAATTTCAAACAAGAAGAATTCAAGAGAAATATATAATATATATTCAATCTCGGGTGACCATATACAACTTCGAACAAGTTTCCATACACAATTAGGATAGATGACCATATACAACATCGAACAAGTTTCAATCTCGGGTATGCATATAAATGTCTTCGTCCTCGGTATAGTGTTCTCCTTTAGGATTGATGACTTCCCTCATGAAAAATCCTGCTAATTCATCTTGAATTGGTCGGAAGCGAGCTTCTGGACTAAGCCTCCTCCGCAAGTTATCCGTCGCCTTCCGCACGCTATCCGATGCCTTCCGCTCAGAGGTGTGTCTCCGGATGTTCTCACAAACATAGTTCCACATAGATTGGTCCCCGGTGGCTGCTTATCCACATTAACTAACCTTCTAAAATCTAGCTCATGTTTGAATTCACCGACAATTTCTTCTGAGAACCGTCTCCAAACCCTACAGGGCAAAGAAAATTAAATGAACAAGGGAGTTATTAGTTACTTGATATTAGGAAATGAACGAAAGAGACCGATCGATATAGAGCTCAAATGATTGAAAATAATTACTTTTGCAGCATTTTTCTCATGTCGGCCCAAAGCTTTGAATCCGAATCCATAGAGTCCATGATTAGAACTCTGGAGGTGTGAAGTTCAATATTTAGCAGAATCCAGTGGAACCTGCGGACACGTTACATGCACAGTCATGCATAACTCATCGATTAGACATACCATGCATGGAGTAAACAAAAGAGAATGGGCACAAGACAGAAACACTCACCCAAAATGGTAAGGAAATAGAATATTACTTTTGAGTTGATGCTTTCTAAGAAACTTGTACAAGTCTTTCTCCACGTCTTCGGGGTGATTTTGTAACACATGTCCATTAACGATATGTGGGTCAATGAACCCAACATCATGGATGTTTCTTATTTTGCATTCCCAAATCTTCAATCTGCATAATAGCGTACGCAACAATATAGTTAGGACAATATATATATATATATATATATATATATATATATAGTGCAGGCAATGAAGAACGAGATGAGATAGAAATAAATCACTTACAGAACGTAGCAACTCAGGATAGATTTGTCGAGGTCGCGCAGATTGAACAGCTGGAACAATTCACTCATATGAACTTGTACAGAGTACCGTTTGGTGTGATGCTCCTCTGTAACATCCGCATAAACATATTCTTTGTCGGCCCATGTTATGAAATGCTTGTACCAACGTAGCAGATTTCGCATTTGTGGTGGTAGACTCTTTTCCCGCGCAGGCTCGACGAGAGGCCCATTCCGCACATATTGTAATGCTATCTCACATACTGGCGCATCCTCAAGGCCTAACAAGGCACGAAGAGTCAAACCCATCTCGGACGCTTGTTTCATGGCACTCGCTACAGTCAATCCAAGTGCTGCCGCAGCTGCTATGATCTCGGGGTCCTCTTCCGGACCGGCTTTCACTATGAGCGGGGGGATCGATTGTTTATTCTGCATCCCGAGCTGGTCAACTTGTTTCCCGCTTTTTTTACTTTCTTCTTTCTCCTCCTTCAATATTTTTGCTTGCCTACGAAGTTCATGTCCATAGTCGTCAGGCATATTCAGCTCGGTTTGGGACGGTGTCGTCAAAAAATCCTTAGCCCACTTCTTTTGCTTCTCAGTGAATACTTGCTTGGGCTCAGGCTCTTTTATCGCCTTCATATCCGCCTTCCATTTCTCATAATGAGCAGACGCGGCCAATTTGGTTTCAGCTTCACTAAGTTCCCAAGGCCTTGGGAGGAGAGGCTTCAGTGATGGCTCCGGTACCCTTGTGGTCTTAGGTACATAAGGGTCCGGGTTAATAGTCCATGAGCGGGTTTCCTTGCTGTCCGCCTGCTTCTACTTCTTCGCCGGAGGTGGATTGGGGGGCGTCGTACCCGCCAGGAGGATTGGGGGGCGTTGTACCCGCCGGAGGAGGATTGGGGGACGGCGGCTGCTTACCCGCCGGAGGTTGTGGATCGGGGGACGGCGTCGAATGGCGTGAAGGAGGTGTAGGTGAACCACCACGACCACCACCACCGCCACCACCACCACCACCACCGTCGGAGGGGGGTGGACTTGTTAGCCTTGGCGCCTCGCCTGGAAACACTATGTACTTCTTTTTCCATAGAATGATCTGGCGCTTGACATCTCCAAGTCTTCTCTCCCCTTCGGGTGTAGCTTTGTCAATCTCCAGATCCTCAAACTCTTGGACTATGTCTTCCACCGTGACACGAGCATAGCCATATGCAATGGGGTTGTTGTGGTGGAGTGCTCCAGGTGTACAGGGTAAAGCACTGACGGTAGCTACCTTCGTGGAAACGTTCCCCACGGGATAATGCAGATCACATTCTTTCATCTCCTTTACATCATCCACGGGGTAGTGAGGCTCCGGTGCATGAATCTCGATCGTCGGTGCATTAGCACCAGGCGGGGCATCCGTGGAAGCCACGCTGCTTCTCCGCTGCTGGCTTCCGCGATCCGCTTCATGATCTTCATGTGGCCCTGCAGCCGATTTTTCTTTTACTAGTTCATGCACGGTCTGCTTCAACTCATGGAGTTCCCATGCAAACTTCGCCAAAAGATCTGCATCCCGGTCCGTCTTTCTCTTACGGTTTCTGTAACAGTACAGGTCATTGTCCTGGGAAAACCCTACTTTCCACGGAATTCTGCCTTTGCCTCGTACATGTCCTCCGTGTTCATCATTCCCGAGGGCTGTTGTCAGTGCATCTTTCTCTCTGTTGAACTTGATCAAGCCCTCTTGAGCTTGGGTCATTGCGTCAATAAGGGCTTGGGTGGGAGCAAACTTTTTCTTCCGGTGAACACACACCCCTGTCTCCGGGTCTAGCGATCCCCCATGCCCGTACCACCAGCTTTTGGCCCTTGGGTCCCATCCCTCTGTACCTAGAGGGATTCCTCGCACCTTCAGGTCCTCCTCCATCTTCTGCCACTTAGGCTCCGAAAGGCGGTATCCTCCTGGCCCCATAATATGATGGTACTTTTTCTTACTCGCATTATCCTTATTTTTTTCGATATTTCCTTGAAATGCTCCGATTTCTTTTGCCTCACAAATTCTGGCCAATCATCTTTCAGTTTCTCATGTTGTCCATTGAAATCCGGAGTCTTGCCCTTGTTGACATAGTCACGGGTTAAATTTTTCTTGAAGTTCCGGAATGCTTCGGCCATCTTCTGAAGAGCGAACTCTTTAACTAGCCTCCTCCTCTCACGTCCACCCGGAACCTCGTTACCGAATTCATCGACTTTGTTGTATTCTGGAGGTAGAATGAAATGTTCCATAAGCTTTCTCCAGCAATCCTTTTTCGTTCTCTTGTCGACAAAACTGAAACCAAGACGTGCCTTCTTTGGCTCCTTCCATTCCTGGACGGTGATCGGGACGTTGTCTCTAACAACGACTCCGCATTGGTTGATAAACTTTGAGGTGTGCTGTAGGGGCTTGCCGGTTTCACTGACAAAATCAATGGCATATGTTTCTCCTGTTTTCATCGCCTTGGATTTGCCACGCTTTGTCGTACTCGATCCGGCCGAGGGCTAAAAAAAGAAAGAGAGTCGCGCGCGTTAATACATATGTATTCACATTTCAGTAAGTTTGTATCACGAGAGGCTCAATGTATATATATACCTCGCCGGAGGTGGTTGCTACTTGCAATTCGAGATCGTCGTTTGTTGACGGTTGACCTCCGTCGACAATGTCCGTTCCTTCACCTTCTTGATCATCGACAATGTCTGTTCCACCGTCAAGGTTCAGAAAAGAAGAGACTACATCCTCTTCTTGCTCATCTGCTGAGCCCGGCACATAAGGAATCTCGTTGTTTATGATGCCCATTAAATAATGTTCAGCCTCCGGATCCCTAAGCGGCTCGGCTCTATCGTCCGCCATATGTCACTCCTGCATGTAGTAAAAATTAATTAAGTATAAAGGAACTAAAAAATAAGATTAAGGGGACATAGAGGAGGAGCAGCGACGGTTGAATGATTAAGAGCTATTAAAAAATAAAATTGATGTTTTTTTGGTCAAATTTATACAATTATTCCCAAATAAATTTCCTTTTCTTTTTCCTCTCTGCTCTCTCTTTCCTTTTCTTTTTCCTTTTCAGTTTTTTATTGAGCACTAATTTACATAGAAGTTTTTGTTTGAGCACTGCCAAGTATTTTGTTTTACCTTTTCTTCTTCCTTTTCTTTTTCCTTTTCTTCATCCTTTTATTTTTCCTTTTCTTTTTCCTTTTCTTCTTCCTTTTCTTTTTCCTTTTCTTTTTTCCTTTTCTTCTTCCTTTTCTTTTTTCCTTTTCTTTTTTCCTTTTCTTTTTCCTTTTCTTCTTCCTTTTCTTTTTCCTTTTCTTATTTTGTTTTTCCTTTTCTTCTTCCTTTTCTTTTCCTTTTCTTCTTCCTTTTCTTTTTCCTTTTCTTCTTCCTTTTCTTTTTCCTTTCTTATTTTGTTTTTCCTTTTCTTCTTCCTTTTTCTTTTTTCCCTTTTCTTTTCTTTCTTCTTTTTTTTCTTTTCTTTTTCCTTTTTTTCTTCTTTTTTCTTCTTTTCTTTCTTTCTTCTTTCTTTTCTTTTTCCTTTTCTTTTTTCTTTCTTTTTTTTCTTCTCTTTTCTTTTTCTTTTTCTTTTTTCTTCTTCCTTTTCTTTTCTTTCTTCTTTTTTCTTCTTTCTTTTTTTCTTCTTCCTTTTTCTTTTTTCCTTTTTCTTCTTCCTTTTCTTTTTCTTTTCTTTTTCCTTTTCTTTTTTCTTTCTTCTTCCTTTTCTTCTTCTTTTTCTTCTTCTTTTCTTTTCTTTTCTTTCCTTTTTCTTTTTCCTTTTCTTCTTCCTTTTCTTTTTCCTTTTCTTTTAGGACGGCAGGCGGCGGGGCGGCGGAGGACGGCAGGCAGGCGGCGCGGGCGGCGGAGGACGGCAAGGCGCGCGGCGGAGGACGGCAGGCGGCGGTCCCCTCTTCTTCTAGGCACGCGAGGAGGACGGCAGGCGGCGGCGGGCACCTACCGGAGACGAGGGCGGCCCGGAGAAGACGAGGGCGGCGGCGCGGAGATGACGAGGGCGGCGCCGCGGAGAAGACGAGGGGCTGGCCGGATGTGTTTGCTGGTTAGCGCGGAGAAGACGAGGGCGCGGAGAATATATAGGGCAAGCCTTCAGTCCCGGTTAGGGACACCAACCGCGACTAAAGGTACCCTTTAGTCGCGGTTGGTGTCCCCAACCGCGACTAAAGGGGTACCTTTAGTCGCGGTTGGTGTCACGAACCACGACTAAAGGTCCTTTTCCAAATACTTTTCATTTTAAAATCTTAAAAATACAAATAATATATCAAAAAATTCAGAAAAATAAAACTAATTCATTTTAAAATCTTAAAAATACAAAAAATATATCAAAAAATTCAGAAAAATAAAACTAATTCATTTTACAATCTTAAAAATAGAAATAATATATCAAAAAATTCAAAAAAAATAAAACTAATTCCTTTGAAAATCTTAAAAATACAAATAATATATCAAAAAATTCAAAAAAATAAAACTAATTCATTTTAGAATCTTAAAAATACAAATAATATATCAAAAATTCGTAAAAAGAAAACTAATTCATTTTAAAATCTTAAAAATAGAAATAATATATCAAAATATTCAAAAAAATAAAACTAATTCATTTGAAAATCTTAAAAATACAAATAATATATCAAAAAATTCAAAAAAATAAAACTAATTCATTTTAAAATCTTAAAAATACAAATAATATATCAAAAAAGGTTTGATACATCAGTCAGTTCATCGACCAAATACAAATCATCCGGATTCGCCATCGTATGTTTTAATTCACATGATCCATTCAACAAAGTTTGGTACAATAAATTATTACACATCAATTCTTCCCTTGTGTCCCTGCTTGCTTACGATTGTGCCGTATCCATGGAGCATCCTCATCATTTAACTTAATGCTTGGGTCAGTGTTCACTTTGAAGGGCGGAATTTCACCAAACATATTATAATCTTCTGACATGTCTGTCTTGTCCTCCACTCCCACGATGTTTCTTTTACCTGAAAGAACAATGTGGCGCTTTGGATCATCGCATGATGTACTGATCGTTTTCTTATCTTTCCGTTTCCTCGGTTTGCTACTCATGTCCTTCAAATAAAAAACCTGAGCGACATCTTTGGCAAGGACGAATGGTTCGTCAAGGTAACCAAGATTGTTGAAATCCACCATTGTCATTCCGTATTGCTCGTCCACCTTTACCCCACCTCCTGTTAGCTTGAACCATTTGCACCGGAACAAAGGGACCTTAAAGGAGGGTCCATAGTCAAGTTCCCATATCTCCTCTATGTAACCATAATATGTGACCTTTTGCCCATTCTCGGTTGCTGCATCAAAGCGGACACCACTGTTTTGGTTGGTGCTCTTTTTATCTTGGGCGATGGTGTAAAATGTATTCCCATTTATCTCGTACCCTTGGAAAGTCGTTATAGTCGAAGATGGTTTCTTGGCCAACATGTACAGCTGATCTCCAACATCATTGTCCTTCATTAAATGTTTTCGCAACCAACTGCCGAAAGTCTCCATGTGGGCCTTTCTAATCCAGGATTCAGGCTTCCCCGGGTTGTCCGAGCGTAAAATATTCTTGTGTTGCTCGAAGTACGGAGCCACCAAGCTGGAATTTTGCAGAACTGTGTGGTGTGCTTCAGTCATAGAATGACCGTCCATACATATCGTTGATTTCCTTCCGATCGTGCCTTTTCCACTTAGTCTCCCCTCGTGCCGCGATTGAGGAATACCAATCGGCTTAAGGTCAGGAACATAGTCAATACAGAACTCAATTACCTCCTCATTTCCATAGCCCTTGACGATGCTTCCTTCTGGCCTAGCACGGTTACGAACATATTTCTTTAATACTCCCATGAACCTCTCAAAGGGGAACATATTGTGTAGAAATACAGGACCGAGAATGGAAATCTCTTCGACTAGGTGGAGCAGGAGGTGCGTCATAATATCGAAGAAGGATGGTGGGAACACCAACTCGAAACTGACAAGGCATTGGACCACATCGTTCTGTAACCGTGGTAGATCTTCTGGATTGATTACCTTCTGAGAGATTGCATTGAGGAATGCACATAGCTTCACAATGGCTACTCGAACATTTTCCGGTAGGAGCCCCCTCAAAGCAATCGGAAGCAATTGCGTCATAATCACGTGGCAGTCGTGAGACTTCAGGTTTAGGAACTTTTTGTCCGCCATGTTTATTATTCCCTTTATATTCGACGAGAAGCCAGACGGGACCTTCATACTGCTCAGGCATTCAAAAAAAATGACCTTCTCTTCTTTGGTAAGAGCGTAGCTGGCACGACCTTGAAACCATTCCGGATGCCGGTCATCTGGGTCTTTCAAAAGTTGCTGGTCCTGCCGTGCTTCCTTTGTATCATTTGTCTTCCCATACACGCCCAAGAAGCTTAGCAGGTTCACGCAAATATTCTTCGTAACATGCATCACGTCGATTGCAGAGCGGACATCTAGGACTTTCCAATATTCTAGCTCCCAAAATATAGATTTCTTCTTCCACATGGGTGCGTGCCCGTCAACTCCCCGCGGAACTGATTGTCCGCCAGGACCCTTTCCAAAGATGACTTTCAAATCCTTGACCATATCAAATATCTCAGCACCAGTACGTTCCGCAGGCTTCGGCCGGTGATCTGCCTTGCCGTTGAAATGCTTGCCTTTCTTTCTTACGTTATGATTTCGGGGAAGAAATCGACGATGACCCAGGTACACGTTCTTCTTACAATTACCCAAACGTACACTTTCAGTCTCATGTAAGCAGTGCGTGCATGCATTGTATCCCTTATTTGTCTGTCCCGAAAGGTTACTGAGAGCAGGCCAATCGTTGATGGTTACAAAAAGCAACGCTCGTAGGTCAAATTCCTCTTCTTTGTGCTCATCCCAGACACGTACACCAGGTCTGCCCCACAACTGTAAAAGTTCATCAACTAATGGCCTTAGGTACACATCGATGTTGTTGCCGGGTTGCTTTGGACCTTGGATGAGCACTGGCATCATAATGAACTTCCGCTTCATGCACAACCAAGGAGGAAGGTTGTAGATGCATAGAGTCACGGGCCAGGTGCTATGGCTGGAGCTCTGCTCGCCAAAAGGATTCATGCCATCAGTACTTAGACCAAATCTTATGTTCCTTGCGTCAGCTGCAAAATCTTTGAACACTCTGTCGATCTTTCTCCATTGCGTTCCATCAGCGGGGTGTCTCAACTCCCCGTCGGACTTACGGTCCTCTTTGTGCCATCGCAACGACTTGGCATGCTTTTTGTTCCTGAACAGACGTTTCAACCATGGTATTATAGGAGCATACCACATCACCTTCGCGGGAACCCTCTTCCTGGGTTTCTCGCCCTCAATATCGTCACCAGGGTCATCGCCTCTGATCTTATAACGCAATGCAGTGCATACAGGGCATTCATTCAAATTCTCGTATTCACCGCGGTAGAGGATGCAGTCGTTAATGCATGCATGTATCTTCAGAACCTCTAAACCTAGAGGGCAGACAACCTTCTTTGCTTCGTACGTACTGGCGGGCAACTCGTTATTCTTCGGAAACATATTCTTCAACATTTTCAGCAAATTTTCAAATGCTGAGTCAGCTACACCTTCCTGTGCCTTCCATTTTAACAAATCCAGTGTGCAGCCCAGCTTTTTCAGACTATTATCGCATCCTGGGTACAGCGACTTTTTGTGATCCTCTAACATGCGATCCAAATTCTCCCTCTCCTTGTCAGTTTCGCAACGTCTCCGTGCATCAGCAATGGTCCGAATAAGATCATCAGCGGGCTCATCATGTGCCTCTTCTTCACCTTCACCTAACCCTTCGCCACCTTCAGCATCATCCTCCATGAAAGTATCACCGAAATGATCATGATAGTTGTCATCGATATCATCCCCTTCTTCATCTTCTTCCATTCTAACCCCTCTTTCTCCATGCTTGGTCCAACAATTATAGCTTCGCATGAAACCGTGCCGAAGCAGGTGCATGTCAACGTCTCTTGAGGAGGAGTAACCCTTCTGATTCTTACAGACAGCACATGGACAGATAATAAAACCTCGCTGCTTGTTCGCATTTGCCACTACGAGGAAATCTTTCAAACCCGTAGTGAACTCGCCGGAGAGTCGGGGACCATACATCCATTGCCGATTCATCCGCATTATTATTATATAAAGTATATAATTAACCATCATGCATTTGTTAAACTAACTAGCTAGAAATAATACAAATTAAACAATGAACTACACACATGCATATTTTATCAATGACACATGAAAGGTTCAAGTTGCTAACCGCGATCGCGGAGGAAAAATAAATGAGAAAGCTCAAGTGTGGCTCGGACACTTCATATCATGTTTGTTTCATGCTCTCGGGCATTTCATCGAACACCTCGTGTGCATAGGAGGAACCAAAAGCTAACCCACCACCCCCCTTCTGAATATTGTGAAGTGAGCTGAGTGAAGTGAAGTGAGCTGAGTCCTATATATAGGGATGGGCCTTTAGTCCCGGTTGGCCTGGCCAACCGCGACTAAAGGCCTTCGGGCCAGCCTGAGGACCTTTAGTCCCGGTTGGCCAGGCCAACCGGGACTAAAGCCCCTCCCGTCCGCCAGCTGTCGACCGAGCGCGCTGGGCCCAGATAGTTGGTCGCGGGTCTCCTCCCGAACCGCGACTAAAGACCCCTTTGGTCGCGGTTCGATTATTTTGGGGACTAATGGGGGCGTATGGAAGCCTCTTTTTCTACTAGTGGGGGTTTTGGTTTTATTTGTTATTTTTTCTTTAATTTTGTGTTTTTCATTTAATTCTTTTTTGTTTGCTGGTGTTTTACGATACTATATATTGTACACGTTATGCATATATATATATATATAAATAGAATTTCTCGTAGAACCGATCATATATATATACATATCATCGAATGTCTCGCACCACCATATTCACACATACACATGCATGTACGTATATATATACAATTTGGTATATACAATTTCTCCTACATGGAGGCAATAGTGCGGTAGCGGGTAATGGAATTCTCCTCATTGAACTGTTAAGAAGGAGATCTATGACTTGATCGAGCAAAAATCCCGCTATTTCCTTTGCAATTGCTCGTATGGGATCCATTGGTAGGAGCTTCTGCCGCACCTCATTGAACTGTTAAGAAGGAGATCAATATGCATGTATTAGTTGTGTGACTAGATATCGATAATGATGTAAAAATTGTGTATAGTGTGTTCTGGCAAACGTACCCATATCTGTCTATCAGATGTGCTCCTTTCGGACGTCATCATGCGAATGTTCTCGCAAACGTAGTATGCACATAAATCATTCCCCGTCTCCTGCTTCATGGCCTGTACGAGAATAGAGTTCAATCAGATAATAATTAATCAAGCCTGATAATTAATGTTATTGAAACTATAGAATTAAAGAGATTGCATGGTAGCTAGCTAGCTAGCTATAGTACTACTTAATTAATTACCGTGGGTCGATATCAATACAGTTTATCTCTGAACGGGCCTGGAACGTCTTCAATGAACTTTTGCCAAGCCCTGCCGGCCCGCCGGCAAAGAAAATGAATAAATGAGTTATTAATTAGTTGATATCAGGACATATATATAATGAGATTGAAATTACCTGTTGACTATCCCCTTCATGATTGAGTACTTTTTAGGTTCTTTAAGCAGTGAGTCCAGTACTTCAACTTTTCCTTCTTTAACTTTAATGTCTACCAAGATCCAGTGGAACCTGCATCTGCACTTTAATGTCTACCAAGATCCAGTGGTATCTAGCTAGTAACAAAAACAGAATTTGTACTACAAAACAGTGTGGACTCACTGGAAGTTGTAAGGAAGTAATATATCTGCATTGGTATTGAGGCGCTTCAAGAACTCTAGCATGTTATTCTCTACTTCTTGTTTATAATGTTCATATGACCATGTCTCTTCATTAATGGTTTCTGGGTCAATGAACCCAATGCCATGGCGTCCAGCTTTTCTCATTTCGGACATCTTCATCCTGCATAATACCACAGAAAAGAATACAGTGAGGATAATTACAGGTAATGATCAACGAGAGCACTACAGCTAGCTTGAGACTTAAATTACAGAAAGAAATCACTTACAGACAATAGCAACTGACGATAGATTTGTTGAGTGCGTCATAATTGAATAACTGAAACAGTTCTGTATACTCAATAGACAGAGCTAGCTTATGGAAGTAATCCTCTTCCTTGACTTTCACCATGAGGGACTGTAGATTGTGGGTCGTGCAAATTTCCATGTACCATTGATGCAATTCATACATTCTCGTTGGGAGGTTCTTGACCTCCTCGGGCTTGACCAAAGGTTCGCCGCGGAGATATTTCCGTTTTATTTCTTCCTCTCTAAGCGGAGACATGGGCTCGATCTCGAGGAATTGTCCAACAGTCATACCGAGCATTTCAGCCTGCATTATATGCTCCTCGGTTATTACCAGATTGCCCAGCTGGGGAACGTTAACGGTTTGGCCACATATATATAGGGCGCCGGCACTCTTATGTGTTGTTGGCACAACAAGCGGGGGGGGGGGTCTATTGCGTCGCTTGTACTCCCAGCTGGGGAACAGTTTTCTCGCATTTTTTGCCAGCTGCTTGGCTCGAGCTCGAGCTCGACTCCTTCTGTACTCGTGCTCGATGTGCCTTCCTGGTTTGGCACTCATAGTCTGAGTCAACAGGCTTGAGAGCTGGTGGTCTAGCCATACGAATAAAGTGGTCAATCGTTTCCTCAGGCACTTTCTTCCTTGGCGGCGGTGCCGGTTTCGGTCCAAAATGGGCGTGCACTTGGGCCTTCACTATGGCTCTGTTTTGCTCCTCGGTCATGTCGTAAGGCCTCTGAGGTAGAGGAGCGAGGCTTGGACCATATTTATATCGCTTGCCTCCGCCTGTACCTCCTATACTACCTCGACTCGTAGCGCTACGCACCATAGCTGCGGCGGCTCTCTTCCCCGATTGCTTTGGTGGCGGAGACGGCTGACGTGGCTGAGTTGGAGCAGGAGGAGTGGCCTGACGCTGTACCGGACTTGAAACAGGAGGAGTGGCCTCACGCGGTGTCGGACTTGAAGCAGGAGGAGTGACCTCACGCTGTGCCGGACTTCAAGCAGGAGGAGTGGCCTGCTGCTGTGCCGGACTTGGAGGAGGAGGAGTGGCCCCACATCGAGGAGGAGTCGGATGATGACGCGGTGTCGGTGGCCTTCGAAAGATGATGCAATCCATTCTCCATAGGATGATACGATGTATGGCCTCTCCCAGTGTGTGCTCCTCGTGTTGTCCAGGAATTTCAAGCTCTAGCCCCGAATATTGGTCCACCACCTCATCAACCACGACACGAGCATAGCCTGCTGGAATCGGGTTGCAATGGAAGGTTGCTTTAGGGGTATTTGTATAAGCAACGGCGTCCGCCACCTTCATGGATATGTTCTTCATTTTGAAGTGTAGCTCACAGTTGGTGTTCTCCATGATGTCATCCATAGGGTATCTATCCAGCAGTGCGTCCCCCGGGGCGGAACCAACGCTGCTTCTCGGCATGGATGCGATGGTGCTATCCAATGCTGGATCATCCGCTAGCTGCTGCCGCTGCTGAGACCCCCTTTCCTGGCTAAGTGAGTCGATCTGCTGCTGCTACCGCTGGAATTTGAGTGCCAAGTCCGCGTGCGCTGATTCTAGGCCTTGAAAGCGTTCTGCTTCCTGCTTCCTCTGCTCCTCCTCCATCTTCCTCTTCTTCTCCTCCTCCATATTCCTTCTTGCACGGGTCCTGTAGTCGACGTTCCATTCCGAAAAGCCCTCATACCAGGGACTGACGCCCTTGCCTCGTGTTCTTCCCGAGTGTTCAGGATTTCCCAGGGCGCGCGTAAGCTCGTCGTTCTCTCTGTTGGGCGTGACCCCCCCCCCCCCCCGTTCGAGCATCTTCTATTGCTTGAAGTAACTTCTCTTCGGCTCCTTTTAGACTTGCCTTCTTGGAAACCAGGCCTGTCTTCGGGTCCAACGCCCCCCATGCGCATAGAACCAAGTTCTGCACCCGGGGGGCCAGCTCCTAGTAACTGGAGTGACCCCTGCATCCAACATATCTTGCTCAGACTTATCCCACTTAGGCATTGCCACCGCGTAGCCACCTGGCCCCAGCCTATGGAACTGCGTCTTTTTTGCGGCATTGGCCTTGTTTTTTATCGACCATTCCTTAGATAATTCTGATTCCTTGAATTTCACGAAAGCGGTCCAGTGTTCTCTTTGCTTCTCCAGTGTTCCCTTGAATTCTGGAGTCTTCCTTTCTGCAGCGACGTAGTTAGCCCATACAGTTTTCTTGTGGGTGTTGAATGCAACTGCCATCTTCCTAAGAGCAGCGTCCTTGACTTTCTGCACATCTGCATCGGTGAAATGATCTGGTAGCATGAAATGTTCCATCAGAGATTCCCAAAGCGTTATTTTTGCTCTGTCGTCGACCCAAGTAACATCTGGACGTTTATTTTTTGGCTCTTTCCATTCTCGAATGGAGATCGGGAGTTGGTCCTTCACAAGAACTCCGCACTGACGAGTCCACTTGTTCGCAATGTTCTTAGGCATGAGGGGTTTGCCATTAGCTTTGATGGAGTCGATGTTGTACTTTACACCCTCCTTCAACTTTTTGCCCGGGCCTCGCTTTGTCCTGCTGTCTGTAGAAGCGGATTTGCTCGATCCGGAGGGCTGAAAGAAGAAAGATCGATTCATTAATATATCTTCAAATAAAAAAACATGTGATGATCACCAGATGCATGCTTATATAAATGTATACCTCGCCGGTAGTATTTGTTATTTCAAGATCAACATTGTCTGCGTCATCATAATCATAGTTCATGACTTCATCAGCTCAGTCGTCGAGATCGAATATCTTATCATCACCCTCCTCGGTATTGTTCAGATATTGGGTGCCGTCATCTGCTTCATTCAGATCATCTGGCCTGCGAGGGCTGCGTATGATCTCGAACATGGCCTCTTCTCCCTCTCTGCCGGTATTGTCCACCATAGATTTTATTTAACTAATCCAGAAGAAATATAAAACAATTTAGTATTCAAATTACAATGCATGGATGCAATCAATAAGGAAAAACTGAATCATATAGTACATATATAATATGCATCGTCTTGAATAATATATATTCTCGAATACATCGTCTCCAATAATATATAATCTCGAATACATCGTCTCTAATAATATATATATAATCTCGAATACATCGTCTCGAATACTATATATCGAATACATCACTAGCTAGGTAGCTAATAAAGATCGAATACTACAGAAGAATCTAGGCCACTTGCGGTTCCTAAGGCGCGGGCGGTGGACACCCAAAGAGAAGGAACCATCACAGGATCATATCTCCGATCATCTGCCCAAACAACCCACCAGGTATTGGAGAACCTGACGTCGATAGCAGCCATGTAGCGACGGACGTGCTCGTCCTCCTCCCTGACACGGCGACGCACCACCTCCGGTGGGGCCGGCTCCCTCTGCACCGAATGTGGCCCACGCGAACGCCACCAAAGGAGATCAGGGCCGGCTTCCTCACCAAGCGGCGCGCCCCTGAAGGTAGCACCTCCCAGTGCCAGCCCGGCGGAGCCCAGTCCCTGACATGGGTCCTCTGAAGCAGGACGTCGTCGCAAACGGGTCGACGGCGAGGATGCGGGCCGGGCATCGTCGAGAAAAAATACTATAGGCCGCAAAAGTAACATTTTTTAAATGATTGGATTGTGACTTATATGCAAATTCTAAATTTCTATAACTAAAATGATAAGACACTAAAAACTAACATTTCTATAACATTTCTAGCATTTCTATAACAATTTGAAATTAATCTAATTCATCTAGCTAAAACTAACATTTCTAAAATTTCTAACATTTCTATAACATTTCTAACATTTCTATATACTATTTGACATTAATCTATTCTAATTAATTAATTCATCTAAAACATTTGTATAAAAAACTAAAAACAGAATCGTGTGTGTGTGTGCGCGCGTGTGTGTGTGTGCGTGCGCGCGCGCGGGTGTGTGTGTGTGTGCGTGCGTGTGTGTGTGTGTGCGCGCGCGTGCGCGTGTGCACCTATGGCGTCGGCGGCGCGACGGCTTCGATTGGAGGGAGGAGAGGGGCCGGGGAGAGGGGCTCAAAGCGCTGGCGACGGCCACGGCCACGGCGAGGTGACGGGACGGCGAGGCGACGGGATGGCGAGGCGACGGGACGTACGGCGAGGCGATGGGACGGCGAGGCAGAGGGGACGGCGACGGGGGCGGCGGCGACGGCGACGGACGGCGACGGGGACGGCGATGGGGGCGGCGACGGGGCAGAGGAGAAGAAGCAGAGGGAGAACGAACTGACGAATTTTTTTGAAGTGTTTTCTTATATAGAACCCACGTTTAGTACCGGTTGGAGCCACCAACCGGTACTAAAGGTCTGTTTTAGGCGAAGCGGCGGGAAGCGCACCCCCTTTAGTACCGGATTGTGGCTACAACCGGTACTAAAGGCCCCCCCTTTAGTACCGGTTGGAGCCACGAACCGGTACTAAAGGTGATGCGCTGCCAGGCGAGGGGCGCAAAGTTTAGTCCCACCTCGCCGGGCGAAGGGCAGCCGCACTGGTTTATAAACCCACCCGCGGCTGCTCCCTCGAACTCCTCTGTATAGCAGGCTTCTGGGCCTAACTATGGCGCGCTGCCCTGTGAGCCTGCTGGGCCTTCTGGGCCTGAATTTATATAGTTTTTTCTTTTCTGCATTATTTATTTCTTCTATTTATTTCTGAGTAATTTTTTATATAGTTTTTTCTTTTCTGCTTTATTTATTTCTGAGTAGTTTTTTTATATAGTTTTTTCTTTTCTGCTTTATTTATTTTCTTGTATTTATTTCTGAGTAGTTTTTTATATATATTTTTTCTTTTCTGCTTTATTTATTTTCTTCTATTTTAGTGCTTTTCAGAGTTCATTTATAGTGCTTTTCAATTTCAGGGCCATTTAGCTCAAAACAACTCAGTAAATGCATTAAAATAGCAAATTATGTCAGAAAGGGTTGAAAGTTGATGACGTGGCTTTGAATGGCGCCTGCTGAACGCAAAAAAGTCCGGAGTTGTAATAAGTTATTAAAATTTTGAATTGTCGGTGTAACAGATGAGTTCTTGTCCGAAACCATAATACTTCGAAAGAGATTGTCCAGTATGTACACGAAATGCGTGCAGTTTTTGCCGTGACCCTCTCTACTTTTTTGCACATGCTATGTGGGTGAAATGATGATATCATGCCAAGTTTCAACATTTTCAGAGTTCATTTTGTAGTGATTTTGAATTTCACGGTCATTTAACTCTCTAAACAAATCGGTAAATGACTAAAAAGAGCAAATGATGTCAGAAAGGGTTGAAAATTGATGACGTCGCTTTGAATGCTGCATACTGAACGCAAAATAAGTCTGGAGTTCAAATAAGTTTTAAAAAATGAAGTAACCGTGTAATAGATGAGTTCTCGTCCGAAACCCTGATACTCCGAAAGAGATTGTCCAGTTTGTACACGAAGTGCGTCCAGTTTTTGCCGTAACCCTCTCTACTCTTTTGCACATGCTATGTGGATGAAATGATGATACCATACCAAGTTTCAACATTTTCAGAGTTCAGCTTGTAGTGATTTTCAATTTCACGATCATTTAGCTCTCTAAACAAATTGGTAAATGACTGAAAAAGAGCAAATGATGTCAGAAAGGGTTGAAAATTGACGATGTCGCTTTGAATGCTGCATACTGAATGCAAAAAAAGTCTGGAGTTCAAGTAAGTTAAAAAAATGAAGTAACCGTGTAACAGACGAGTTCTCGTCCGAAACCCTGGTACTCCGAAAGAGATTGTCCAGTTTGTACATAAAGTGCGTCCAGTTTTTGCCGTAACCCTCTCTACTCTTTTGCACATGCTATTTGGGTGAAATGATGATACCATGCCAAGTTTCAACATTTTCAGAGTTCATTTGGTAGTGATTTTTAATTTCACGGTCATTTAGCTGTCTAAACAAATCGGTAAATGAATGAAAAACAGCAAAATGATGTCAGAACGTGTTGAAAATTGATGACTTCGCTCTGAATGGTGCATACGGAACGCAAAAAAGCCTGGAGTTCAAATAAGTTAAAAAATGTAGTAACCGTGTAACAGACGAGTTCTCATCCGAAACCCTGATACTCCGAAAGAGATTGTCCAGTTTGTACACGAAGTGCGTCCAGTTTTTGCCGTAACCGTCTCTACTCTTTTGCACATGCTATTTCGGTGAAATGATGATACCATGCCAAGTTTCAACATTTTCAGAGTTCATTTGGTAGTGATTTTCAATTTCACGGTCATTTAGCTTTCTAAACAAATCGGTAAATGAATGAAAAACAACAAAATGATGTCAGAACGTGTTGAAAATTGATGACTTCGCTTTGAATGATGCATACGAAACACAAAAGAAGTCTGGAGTTCAAATAAGTTTAAAAAAAATGAAGCGCCCGTGTAACAGATGCTAAGTCAGCAGAGAGTGAGGGGCGGCCGGTGGGGCAGGACCGTCGCGGGGGGATTGAGGGGGAGACCGAGTGAGTGGAGAGTGAGGGCGTAAACATGTCAGCAGAGAGTGAGGGGCGGCCGGCGGGGAAGGACCGGCGCGGGGGGGGGGGGGGGGGGGGGGTTGAGGGGGAGACCGAGTGAGTGGAGAGAGTGAGGGCGTAAACATGTAAAAACATACATCAAAAATACATTGAGTAATAATGATCTTTTTATGTATAATCTGAATTGTCAATATAAGTCCTCAACGGTTTAGAAACCGATGAAGACTCATATTGTGACCACAAATTCTACACATAGAGTTCAATGAAGACCAAGTGCTTGTGATAGTTTGAGAAGTAACATATTTAAGGTGGTAAAAATCTTGCTAGGGGAGCGAGGTGGGACTAAAAACAGCCTGCCACAACCTTTTTACTACCGGTTCATGCCACGAACCGGTATAAAAGGGGCTGGCCGGGCCGCAGCCTCTTTAGTACCGGTTCGTAGCATGAACTGGTACTAAAGGTTCGCCCTGAACCTGTACTAAAGATCTCCCCCCGCCTAGCCGTTTGAACCGGCACTAATGAACACATTAGTGCCGGCTCAAATGCAAACCGGGACTAATGTGTCTCACATTTGACCATTTTTCTACCAGTGACTGTATACATTATAAGAGACATATGGCTTGACCCATTCTGCGGTTTGGCTGGGAAACGTGAAAGACCACCATCCCTCTCCACGTACGGCCGAATCCATCCATTGTTGATCGCTCCTCGCTTGTGAGTCAAGCCTCGAGTCTCTACACAGCTGGCTGCCTGCTCTTGCGCACATGTCACCAATGCGTTGGCCAGAAACGGCTCATGTCTGTATCCGCCATCCGCGAGGAGGGACCGCACGAGTTCCCGTCCTCTCACTGACAATTAGCTACAAGTATATCTATGATTCGTATCTCCTTAGTATACATGGTAATAGATTTTCAGGGTTCTAATTTGTAATCTTCTAAATCTATGTACTCACTTTTCTTCATAACTTGAGGTCATTAGGCCTTAAAATGTTGACTAAGAACCATTTCAAGTTGCTGAAAAAAGCAAACAAGGAAAATGAGGTGATCAATTTATTGAATCACAAGTTCTTTTCATCTTCAAGTAATGTTGCAGAGAGAGTCTTAGTGGTTGGGCGTGCGGTTGTGCAGCTTAACAACTCGAGTTCAATTTTTAGAATTGACAGATGATGCACAAGGGTTTTCTCCCATTTATTGAGGATTATGTTTGGTGTGTGGTGAAGCTACTCATCAAAAAAAATCTTGATACCCATTTAAAATAAATCTACTCATCGAGGCAGCGGTGTTCTACACCGGCCATTCAACGGCAGTGTCGTGGGAAGGCGGCGGCTAGGATCTGCAACCTGCAAGTAACCAAACACCAGGCTCACAAGATCATGCGTCAAAGATGGCAGGAACAGCTCCCTGCATGCCATGCCCGCATAATAGACTATTAAGCAACTTCATCGCATTCAAGACATCTCTCCGCCCCTTCTTCAAATCCTCCAATCTCAGCCATCATGACATTTCCCGCCTCTGTCCCTACCACGAAAATCTAAAGAAAGACATGTCCCACGGTATAGACATAAGGCGGAGCTTCGTGCCGCGCCCTCTTGAAGCCGCATTGACTGATGTACGACGCGCACAACCAGATCCCCTCTGATCCAGAAATCCAGGGGAATTTTGACCATCTAATTTGATCTCCGACGGGGAATTACAGAACTCGTCGGCAGCCAGATCAAGGAGGATTGACATCGGGAAAATCGATGATTTGACCCGAGGAGAAGACTAGGGCCTCCACTATTATTGCCAACTCGCAGCCAGGACTAGATGATGGATCGTGAGGGTCGACCAACTCCGGTGGAGGAGGAGATTGGCACCGCCATAATCCTCATGATGCGTGGCAGAACCGGAGTACCTCCATACCTTCCTATGTAGTACTTTCGCGATCTATGTAGTACGTGTATGTGATGTGTATTCATGCAATTCTAGTCAGCTAGCAGCCTCCATGCCTTCCTAACTTAAAAGGGAGTGAGTGTGTGATTAATCCAAAGAAAGACTCCCTAGTTGATTGTTGATATATGCATCTATCGCCTATGTTTGGCCATCCTATGACCCATGAGCCATGCTCAGTGAAAGATTCCGTTGGGGGAGCCTCTAAAAAGAGAACGACTTCGACCATAATAGGGAGGTAATTTCAGAATTTGAGGCCCACTCTTCGGTAAGGAATGTCTCTTCTTGACCATATTTAAGTGGGATTACATCACCTTCAACTTGAAATAGTCTCAATAAAGATTAAAGAGGTCTCCTAGAGTTTACACTAAGCCATATACTACCTCCGTCCTTGGATATATGACGTTTAGGACAAGTAAATTAATTTATTGAACTAATTTGCTTGCTCTAAACGTCATATATTCACGGTGAACTAATTTGTTTGCTCTAAACATCATATATTCAAGGATGAGGTCTCCTAGAGTTCACCAAATAACTCTAAGCCATATACTCGCTCCGTCGTTGAATATATGACATTTAGGACAAGCAAATTAGTTCATTGAAGGACGGATGGAGTACGTGAGTAGGAATCCTATATACTACCTGTTGAAGATACGATGAAGAGCCATCCCTCGATTTCCATTTGTCATATGGCTTCTCCTTAAGGATAGGGAGTTTGAAACTATATATTCTCCCGTGAGGTAATAAAGGTTAAGAGAGGACAGTCAAAATGTTGTAAACCCAACCAATATGGAATGATATTTGGGGATGAGCTATCTTTGTTGGTTTTGTAAATAAGTTAGGACAAGCAAATCAGTTCATTAAAGGACGGATGGAGTACGTGAGTAGGAATGCTATATACTACCCGTTGAAGATACGATGAAGAGCCATCCCTCGATTTCCATTTGTCATATGGCTTCTCCTTACGGATAGGGAGGTTCAAACTATATATTCTTGAGGTAATAAATGTTAATAGAGGACAACCAAAATGTTGTAAACCCAACCAATATGGACTGATATTTGGGGATGAGCTATCCTCGTTGGTTTTCTAAATAAGTACAGATGAAGAAAAAACAAGGATCATTTGGCCGAAAAACCAAGAAAGAAGATAACAACATTCCATATTGATTCATATCTGGCGAAAGTAGATATCAAATTCATATTTGTTGAGATCCATGGATTCCAAGAGAATTTTGATTAGCGTCGACACTAGCACGGAAGGAAGATGCAGAGTAAAGTGGGTCTTAAGAAAAAATAGGCTAGTGGGTAAGACCTCCCGACAGGTTTTCATTAAGAAGGAACTGGTTTCAGAAATTCGTTCCCGTGAGGATAAGAAGGAACCAGTTTTAGAAATTTGTTCCCATGAAGATTCAAACCTCGGTCTACTGGTTGCGACCATACCTCAGCTCCTCTAACCAACTAGGCTAGAGTACCTTTGGTTAAAGTGAGTCTTAAGCTACCCACACGATTAGTGGATGACTTCCTAGCGTGCATATGAAAAATGTAGTAAAATTTACAGTAAGGTGTGCATATAACCTTGCAAAACTCCAAAACGTGCAAAATTTTGTTCTTAGAATGAGGGCATAAATGCAAGTATTCAATTGCCCATGCAAAATAGTCTTGTATAGTCCTTGATTTAATAAAATCATACTGATTCTTCTGAATTATCTCCATGATAATTTATTTAGTCTATTTCGTCTTATTGATTTGCTTTACAACATATTTATTTTATAGTAATATTATTACTTTCATGTTGCAAGCACCGGCATATTTTAACTATTATTATATTTAAAGTCCAAATGGAACCAATCCAATAGAGTGAAATATATTTAATTAAACTTTCAATAATTCAAATCTATTCTACCACGCCTAAAGCAAAATTTCAGTGGAAGTTTCATCGACACAATTACCTATAGTGACACATCATTTAAAACGTTTGAAACTAGGATGAAATGCCTCCCTCCCAATGCATAGTTTCATCTATTGTTGTTTCCTAAGTTATGTGCAAGACACAAGCTATCTAGATAAATGTGTGCACATGATGGTTTCATCCCCACGAAATTCATTTCATCTCTCTTCATTAATACAATGTCACAACATAAAAATTGTTGTCGTGTCAGTGTATTTAATGTGTATGAAACTGCCACTAAAAATGTCCTAATAAGGGCCTTTTAGTTCACAAAATTCACCATTGTACACCTGTCACATCCGGTCACATTTTCTCTCACAGGCACACTCCCCAATACACTATTCCAACACTACCCCCAATTTCACGAACTAAACAGACTCTAAGACTAGCCACAGTGGGAGTAACTTTAGCAGTAACATCGAGTCCAACTCAGCAAATTTGCTTATGCGCCAATGAGTTAATGAGAAGAGAGGTAATTTGAGTAACTTAGCTAATACTGTAACATCACACGTCCCAATGCAATATGAGTCTATAACCTAATAAATGAAGTTTTCCATGACACCACACTTATGTTACTATCCACTATAAACTAGCCACAATGAAGAGTAACATAAACTAGTAACATACACATATCCCTAGACTATTTTACTACCTTTCATAGTGGGTAATAACATAAGTATGGTAACATGCAAAGCCTCATTTATTAGGTTATAGACTCATATTGTATTTGGACATGTGATGTTATAGTAACTAGCTAAGTTACTCAAACTATCTCTCTCCTCATTAACTCATTGCCACATAAGCAAATTTGTTGAGTTTGACTCGATGTTACTGCTGACGTTACTCCTATTGTGGCTAGTCTAAAAGTAGTAACATAGTCTAGGAATATGTGTATGCTACTAGTATATGTTACTCTCCATTATGTCTAGTCTAATAATGCAAGTGACGGTATTATGAGAATATATACGTTCCCAAGATGACACAAGTTCAACCAGTCAAACTTGAAAGCTCCGAAGGTCTCACCTGATCCTACAACGAGCACAGTACCACACCCTGCCCTACGACGCGGTCCTTGTGTCCCGCACCTTCGCTGTCTCCTCCTCCAAGTCAACCCCAGCGGGAGCAAGAGATCAGAGATTCACCCGGCAATGGACCACAAGCAAGACACAGAGCCGCTGCTCCCGGCGGCGGACGAATGGTGCCGGCAGGGCCTCGCCGCGGCCGAGGCGAAGCGGCTGGTTCGCCTCGCCGGGCCGATGATCATCAGCTGCTTGCTGCAGAACATCATCAACATAGTATCCCTCATGTTCGTCGGCCACCTCGGCGAGCTTCCCCTCGCCGGCGCCTCCCTCGCCAACTCCGTCGCCAGCGTCACCGGCTTCAGATCATCGTACGCCCATTTCCCTACTCTCATCGATCATACTTATACACACAGCACTCTCTTCAACGACTGGGCTCTGTTCTGATTCTTGCTTGGCATGCATGAGCAATGGCTGTCGCAGATCGGCATGGCGACTGCGCTGGACACGCTGTGCGGGCAGGCGTTCGGCGCGCGGCAGCACCACCTGCTCGGCGTCTACAAGCAGCGCGCCATGGAGGTGCTCGGGCTCACCTGCGTCCCCATCGCCGTCGTCTGGGCGCACACCGGCCGGATCCTCGTGCTCCTCGGCCAGGACCCGCGCATCGCCGCCGAGGCCGGCGCCTACGCGCGGTGGCTCATCCCGTCGCTCACCGTGAGCGTGCCGCTGCAGTGCCACGTCCGGTTCCTGCAGGCGCAGAGCCTCGTCCTGCCCGTGACGGCCAGCTCGGCCGCCGCGGCGTTCTGCCACCTCGCCGTGTGCTGAGCGCTCGTGTTCAAGGCCGGCATGGGTGCCAAAGGCGCCGCGCTCAGCAACGCCATCTCGTACGCCGTGAACCTGGTGATGCTTTTCCTGTACGTCAGGCTGTCGAGCTCCTGCAGGGACACGTGGAACGGGTTCTCCATGGAGGGGTTCAAGGATCTGCGCAAATTCGCCGATCTCGCCGTGCCCTCTGCCATGATGATCTGGTATGTAGCAACTGATTCTCAAAAATACTCACCCAGATTCAAAAAAAAAACGTAGGCTGTTTTGTTGCGCAGTAGACCATACCATACTCCCGGATTTCATTTACATATTACAGGTGAAAACTTTTAACAAATCTTCAAAAACAGGGCCTCTTCTTCACCACTTGATAGAAAGAAACAATGTCATTTTTTGGGTGCAGCTTGGAGTGGTGGGCTTTCGAAACACTTGTGCTGCTGTCTGGTCTTCTGCCGAACCCTCAGCTGGAGACTTCAGTGCTGTCAATTTGGTATAGCCCCACATCAAGCTTCAGAAATTAAAAGCACATCTTTGATCTAGCTAACCTAACAGAGTGTTCAATTATTCTGCAGCCTTAACACTGGGATTCTTCTCTTCATGATGCCATCGGGGCTTGGTTATTCCGTGAGGTAACTTACTACTATCTGCTACCACTCAATACCTACAAGCAAGCATTACACTGCTGGAAATTTGATCGGCTGATCGCCTGATTTCTTCACCCCACACCCACAGCACGCGCGTTTCCAACGAACTTGGTGCTGGACAGCCTCAGGCAGCAAAGTTGGCAACGAGGGTAGTCGTGTACATCGCCTTCTTCTTAGGCTTGTTCCTGACCTTGGGCATGACCCTGCTATGCCACGTTTGGGGGTACATGTACAGCAACGAGCAGGAGGTCGTGGCATACATTGCCAAGATGCTGCCGATTCTTGGGATATCTTTCTTCATAGATGGCCTTCACGGATCTCTCTCAGGCGTGCTCACGGGCTGCGGCAAGCAAAAGATCGGCGCCACGGTGAACCTCGGCGTGTTCTACTTGGCAGGCATCCCTATGGAGGTGCTGCTTGCGTTTGTCTTCCATCTCAATGGAATGGTAAACTCTACCAAGCTCAACATTATCATCTGCAAAAGAAAAACTTAGAATGTAGTATAGTGAAACGACATGATCATCTCTCAACTCAGATGCTGATGATGTTCTTCTCCCAACAGGGCCTTTGGCTCGGCATCGTCTGTGGCAGCCTCATCAAAGTGTTCTTGTTTGCATCTGTCACATGGACCATAGACTGGAGCATGGAAGTAAGTAGAGAACACTGACTGAACACCAACAAAATTCTACCAGGACGCTGCTATAGAGTCTAGCCTAGCCAGGGTGACATCTCTTTCCCTTCCTGTTTTGAATTGCAGGCTACCAAGGCAAAGGACAGGGTATTCGGCTCATCTCTGCCAGTAGCATGAAATTTCAAGCATTACATGGTACAAGTTTCAACTAACTGTTAGGATGCTATGTGTCTTTTTTTTATAAAAAGAAAATCACGGTAGGGCCGTAGGGGACATCCCCTGCATCTGAAATTTCAAGAATCACATGGTACAAGTTTCAACTAACTGTTAGGATGCTATGTGTCTTCTGCTCATCTGTTTGGCAGATCTTCTGCTGATTTGTACGGCAGATTTGTTGTGAGAGAAAAATGCCGTGTGCTGATTGATACGGCAGATTTGTTGTGAGAGAAAAATACTGCAGAAGAAGCCAAAATAAGACAAGCCAAACGGAGTAGCCTCGTCTAGATGTCTACTACAGACTTACTCTACCGACCAAGCTAACAGTAAGTTGTACTCCGTAGATGTTATTGGATCTAAAAAAAAGAAGATGTTATTGGAATATGTAAGAAGAGGTACCACCGAAATATAACTACAGAGGCATGGTGCGTTACAAATTTCAGTACTTAGGTCAATTAGGTGTCGAATTATACACAGTCTATCCAAATTCAGTCAGTTCTTGTCTTTTGAGCCTTTGCCGAACTATCAACGGAATTGCTCTGTTGCCGGATTCGTAGCAGCAGTAGCAGGCGCCGCAGCACGGTTGCCCTTTGGTACAACTGTACTAGTGCGGCTGGATACTAGCCATGGTATTTTCAACAGAATCGGATAATCCTAACTGAGATTCAAAGGTTGGGAAATCAGTATTTCACTTTCTAACAGCTTGAATCAGCAAACTATATATGCAACATGTTACCAAGGAGTTTGGACTAAACACCAAATATTTCACAGTCCCATCTCCCATGCATATCCAAGAATTCGGTCACCCCACATAAAACCTGGGCTATGAGGCAAAATCAATTCAAACAAACACTATCAATTGTCTTGCCAAAAACTAGCTTAGGCTCAAGCTTGTGCAGACCTAGCCGGGCAAGCAAACACCTATGTATATCACCACAAGGTAGACGAGCTTTTAAGCCCTGTTTTTTTCTTGTGCAGCCTACGGCAGATTTGGGTGGATAGCTTTTCATATATCTGAAAACCAGATGTATCTGATAGCCCTTCGCGTGAGTTTTACAGCTTCTGACTTTTGAGGATATTTGCATTTTGATATATATGGAAAGCTAGCCGTCCAAAATTACCCACAGCTGAAACAAACACAGCCTTAATATTCACCTTATTGTGAGCTAGCATGGTTAAATTTAGAAGGGAGGACATATACTTGCGAATGGAGGACGTATACTTTCCCCTACGCTTAAAAAATATTTAGGGCAAGGAGCAATTGACACGTTCAATCAATTGGTATTTTGGATCTTGGTACCTGATTATACATCTTGATGACACTTGAATCATGATGATTGATGAACCATAAAAAGGATCCCCCACTCCAAATCCCATCGGCACCAAGTCTAAACCACCAGGGGAGCAGCGGAGCACAGACCGGCAGGCCATTCTAGCGTCTTTGAACTCTGTTTTTTCTTCGAATACGCAGGATGGCTGCGTATCATTATGATAATAAGAAGGAACAAGAACGTTTATTACAAACAGAACATGTAAATCACCCCAAGACATTAGACGCAAGTACATGTCGGCTTCCAGCAAAAAGAAGCAATAAAACAAGTAGAGTGAGACAGCAGCGCTGTCACCTGTCAGTCGGAGTGCATCGCCCTTTGGTTTCGCATGGATTTTCTTCAGAAAAGAAATAATCTACAGCAATCCGCAACACAATGCTGGTTGGCCAGAGATTTCGAAAGAAAATACCCCCAAACCATTTTGGAAAAGGGAAACGAGAAACCACAAGATCACATATAAATTCGAGTCGGCAACTGCCAACTTTGCCAATCCAATTTAATTTGGTATATATGGTGCCTGATAGATTAATTATCTGAGCAAGTACTGTGAAACCGCACACGCATCAAGTCTGTCGAAACTGCCCGTGACGCTCACCAACAAAAGCGTTCAGAGACATATATATAGCCGACTAGCTCTGAGTATCACTTGTGCTCGTCGTCAGGAAAGAACCGTTTCCTTCTGTTGCACGCAGGATTGCTCATCCACCGACCGGCTGTTTTCAGTTTGCTTGCTGACCTAGGAGGATTCTCTCTCTTTTTTTTTCACTTTCAATTTTCATGCTGAACTTGTACAATGGTTTGTCTGAGCTACACTAATGTCTGGGGTCTAAATTATAACTACATTGGCCGTTAATAATCTACTAGCAAACATGCATGTGCGTTGCAACGGGAGAACAAAATATCATGTGCTCGTTTGTCACCAACCTCATGGTGCAACCATCACTTGTGTGCAAACAATTAGAGATGCTTTTTTATACTTGCGCCTGTCCCTAATGTCTCATTAGGGTCTACTGTCTTCAATTAAGAAGTTCCGGCTAAAATTAGAAAAGGAGCTCAGGGTGGAGAAGGAGAAAACTAATTGGAGAAGACATACCTGGTGATTAGAAGTTATAGCTAGCTATGCAAGCATTCATGTTTAAACTATAGATGGCGGGGCAAAGGATCAATCGCCAAGACCACCAGCACTATTGTGATTATGGGCCTTGCCATGCACATCTATCACGTCTGAGGTCGAGGCCGGCATGCTGCCCGACGTGTCGTCCCACCACATGCATGTACAGTACCGCATCACATCCACGTTGTATGTGAGTGTGGCATCATATAGCTAAGTGTATTCGCGATGGCAGAGACTGGTGTCACGGTTGGAGAACCCGGTCCCTTGTGTACATACGCATAAGACCATCTAGTCACACCAAGTAATTGTCTGCTTTCACGATGGGAGAGACCGGTGTGCAGTCCCATGTCGAACACCTCAATGGCCACCTCAAACAGCTCGGTGACAATCTGGATGTCGTGCCCACGACTTTGTTATGCTATTAAGGCCTGAGGCCTACATGGAGGAGACGATGGCATCATCGGCCTGAAATGCCTGGAGCACGTGGGCAAAGGCGGCGGTTAGGAGACGATTGGGTTGAGGTTACGGGTATATATTTAACATAATAGCTAGCCTAGTCGGTTGATTATTCCGGTCCAAGCCAGACGTGGAGGACGTAAGTTTCGATAGCATCCATACTAATACATTTTGCATGCATCCATTACCAATGCGTTTTGATGACTCGATCATTTTTTGCGGGCACACATATGTTTTGCGTGCATCCGTTACCAATGTGTTTTGATGACTCGATTAATTTTTGCAGGCACACGACGGCTCACATGGGACGGTGGACGACAGATGAAACATGAGCACCCACGTACGTATTTTTTTGTGCCATAGAAGAAACGGGTTAAGGCCTAATTGAGTAGCGAGCAGAGGAATTGGTACGCTAACTTTACATAGAGAGCTCCAATAGGCGAGCTTCGTTGAAGCGGGTGCGCAAACGGGCCGGCCCATTCCCAAACTTTGAACGAATGTATAAATGTCACGAAAAAATATAATGGCATGTGTGGCAGTCGAACTCGTGACAACCCAATGGATAGATGTGCTGCTAACCAGTAGAGAAACCGACTGATTGTGGCAAAGCGCAGCACTAAATGTAATGTACTAAGTACATCGGCAATCGTTATTTCAATTTGTCAACATTTCTTTGGAAAAATAAGAAAAAATCTTAAAAATTGTGAATGATGCATGAAAATTGTGAACACATTTCGAATTCGAACAAACTTTTAAAACATGGATTTTTTTGAAAAAGTGATCAAAATTCTGAAATACATGAAGAAACTTTTGAAATTATGAATATTTATTGATTTTTTATATACGATGTGCAATTTTTACACATACACACACACAAATATAAATATAAATATAAATATAAATATATAAATATATATATATATATATATATATATATATAGAGAGAGAGAGAGAGAGAGAGAGAACAATTTTGTAATATACGTTGAACAATTCTAAGATACACACCATTTTGTGATATACACTAAAAAATATTTAAACACACATTGAATCTTTTTGTGATATACACTGAACAATATTCTATTACATATTGAACATTTTAGTGATATATGGAGAATAACCTTAAAATACAAAATGAACATTTGATGAAAGATGATGAACATTTTCATAATATAGGGTGAGAAATTCCTTAAATACAATGAATATTATCGTCTATAAATACGCAATGAATTTGTATAATACACAAAAAATAAAGAGAAATAGAAAAGAAATAAGGAAATATGGAAAGCAAAAGGAACAAAAAGAAAAAAAAAACAGCAGAGTATATGTGGGCCAGACCAAACTGGGGCGTCTGGAGGTCAGCCCAGATAAATTTTATCTTTGCCTAAAAAAAGTTAAATTATAGCAGACCAAATTGGAGGATGGACTTTCTAAATTTTCTCAAAAGCATTTGCTAGGTGAGTTGGCTTGTTTCTGCATTAGCCTTGCTTGCCATCCTAATTCGACTCCCGCTCGGTGCAATTTTTTTATAGCAGACGAATTTTTTCTTTCCGAAGGAAACAGCCGATGAACCAAAAGGATTGCAATCTCGGCCGTCAATCTCTATCATTAATATAAAATTAACGGATATAAAAGGATGACGTATGGAGAACTATGAAAGCCTCCGTCTTTTAATATTAGGTATAGATATTCTATACCTAATATTAAAGTACGGAGCCTTTCCTGGCTCTCCATAAATCACCTATTTATATCCGTTGATTTTGTGTAAATCATAAAGATTGATGGTTTAGATTTAATGGATCTATGCACTAGTGCAGAACCGGGCTTTAGCGCCGGTTCGTAAGGGCACCGGCACTAAAGAGTGGAGACTACCCCCCCCCCCCCCTACTACCGGTTCGGCACGAACCGGCGCAAAGTTCCACCACGTGGCACGAGCCAGGCCCGGGTGCTGGTAGACCATTAGTACCGGTTGGTAACACCAACCGGTACTAAATGTTTGGGGGGGGGGTTGGTTTTATTTTTTATTTTTTCATTAATTTTGTGTTTTCCATTTAATTCTTTTTTGTTTGCTGGTATTTTACGATACTACATATTGTACACATTATGCATATATATAAATAGATTTTCTCGTAGAACCGCATATATATATAAATATATATCATCGAATGTCTCACAACCAACACCATTAATTATTCACACATACACATGTATATATATATATACAATTTCTCCTACATGTTGCCTTGATGCCTTCGGAGCACGATGACAAGTGGTTCATGGGGCGGTAGCGGGTAATAGTATTCTCCTTTGGAATCTATGACCTGGTCGAGCAAAAATCCCGCTATTTCCTCTTGAAGTGCTAGTATGCGCTCCGTTGGTAGGAGCTGCTCCCGCACCTCTCTGAACTGTTAAGTAGGAGATCAATATGCATGTGTATTAGTTGTGTGACTAGATATCGATAATGGTGTAAAAATTTGTGAATAGTGTTCTGACAAACGTACCCAGTCCTGTCTTTGAGATCTGCTCCTTTCGGATGCCATCATGCGAATGTTCTCGCAAACGTAGTATGCACACAGATCAGTCCCCGACACCTGCTTCAGGGCCTTTTACGAGAATGGAATTGAATCAGATAATGATTAGTCAAGCATGATAATTAAAGAGATGGTAGCTAGCTAGCTAGCTAGTACTACTTAATTACTTACCTTTAGTCGATACCAAAACAGCTTTTTTGCCCATTTGCCTGGAGTCACCTTGATGAACTTTGCCCAAGCCCTGCCCGCCGGCAAAGAAAATTAATAAAGGGGTTATTAAATAGTTCATATCAGGAAATGACGAACTAAATAGGCCGAGATATAGTTAATAATGATTGAAATTACCTGTTGACTATCCCAAACAAGATGGTGTAGTCACTTTCTTTTTTAAGTAGTGAGTCCAGTACTTCAACTTTTCCTTTTTCAACTTTAATGTCTAACAAGATCCAGTGGAAACTGCATGGGCACACGTTTGCATGTCTTAATTAAGCGGGCATGTGCATAACACTAATCAACTACCGTAAACCCTATACACTTAATTATTAACATCTAGCTAGCTAGTAAGCAAAAACAGAATTTGTAGTACTAGACAGTGTGACTCACAGGAAGTTATAAGGAAGTAGTATATCTTCATTGGTATTGAGGCGCTTGAAGAACTCTAGCATGCTTTCCTCTAAACTTGGTCGACAACTTGACATATTCCATGTGTACTCATTAATGGTATTTGGGTCAATGAACCCAATGCCATAGCGTCCAGATTTTTTGATTTCATACATCTTCATCCTGCATATAATACCACAGAAAAGAATATAGTGAGGATAATTACAGGTAATGATTGATCAAAACGATCACTACAGCTAGCTTGACACTTAAATTGCAGAAAGAAATCACTTACAGACAATTGCAACTGACGATAGATTTGTCGAGTGCGTCTTGATTGTATACTGAAATAGTTCTGAATACTCAACGGACAAAGCTTTCTCATGGAAGTAATGCTCCTCCTTGACATTCACCATGAGGGACTCTCGATTTGAAATCTTGGTAATGTTCATGTACCATTGATGCAATTCATACATTCTCGTTGGGAGGTTCTTGACCTCGTCTGGCTCGACCAAAAGTTGGCCCCAGACATATTTCCGTTTTATTTCCTCCTCTCTAAGCGGAGACATGGGCTCGATATCGAGGAGCTGTTCAACAGTGATCTTGAGCATTTCAGCCTGCATTATATACTCCTCGGTTATTACCACATTGCCCAGCTGGGGAGCGTAAACGGTTTGCCCACAATAATATTGGGCACGCGTACTCTCATGTGTTGTTGGCACAACAAGCGGGGGGATCGATTGTGCCGCCTGTTCTCCCAGCTGGGGAACGGTTTTCCCGCATTTTTTGACAACTGCTTGTTGGCTCGAGCTCGAGCTCGCTTCTTTCTGTAGTCGTGCTCGATGTGCCTTCCTGATTTGGTGCTCATAGTCTGAGTCAACAGGCTTGGGAGCTGGTGGTCTAGCCATACGAATGAAGTGGTCAATCTTTTCCTCACGCACTTTCTCCCTCGGCGGCGGTGCCGGTTTCGGTCCAAAATGGGTCTTCACTATGGCTTCGTTTTGCTCCTCGGTCATGTCGTAAGGCCTCTGAGGAAGAGGAGCGAGGCTTGGACCATATTTATATCGCTTGTCTCCGCCTGTACTACCTCGACTCGTACCGCTACGCACCATAGCTGCGGCGTGTCTCTTCTGCGATTGCTGAGGCGGCGTAGACGGCTGACGTGGCTGAGTTGGAGCAGGAGGAGTGGCCTGACGCTGTGCCGGACTTGAAGCAGGAGGTGTGGCCTGACACGGTGTTGGACTTGAAACAGGAGGAGTGGCCTGACGCTGTGCCAGACTTGAAGCAGGAGTCTGCTCACGCGTTCGTGGACTTGGAGGAGCGAGAGTCTGCTGACACGGTGGCGGACTTCGAGGAGGAGTCGGCTCACGCGTTTGTGGACTTGGAGGAGTGGGAGTGTGCTGACTCGGTGGCGGACTTCGAGGAGGAGTCAGCAGACGCAATGTCGGTGGACTTCGAAAGATGATGCAATCCTTTCTCCTTAGGATGATACGATGTATGGCCTCTCTCAGTGTGTGCTCGACATCACCTCCAGGAATGTCAAGCTGTAGCCCCGAATATGGGTCCACCACCTCATCAACCAAGACACGAGCATAGCCCACTGGAATCGGGGTGCAATGGAAGGTTGCTTCGAGGGTAATTGTAAAAGCAACGGCGTCCGCCACCTTCATGCATGGATATGTTCTTCATTTTGAAGTGTAGCTCACAGTTAGTGTTCTCTATGATGTCATCCACAGGGTATGTATCCAGCAGTGTGTCGCCCGGGGCGGAACCAACGCTGCTTCTCGGCATGGTTGGGACGGTGCCATCCAATGCTGGACGATCATCCGCTTGCTGCTGCCGCTGCTGAGACCCCCTTTCCTGGCTAAGTGAGTCGATCTGCTATTGCTGCTGGTGGAATTTGAGTGCCAAGTCCGCGTGCCTTGCTTCTAGGCCTTGAAGGCGTTTTGCGTCCTGCTTCCTCTGCTCCTCCTCCAGCTTCCTCTTCTTCTCCTCCTCCATCTTCTTTCTTGCACGGGTCCTGTAGTCGTCGTTCCATTCCGAAAAGCCCTCATACCAGGGAATAACGCCCTTGCCTCATGTTCTTCCCGAGTGTTCAGGATTTCCCAGGGCGCGCGTAAGCTCGTCGTTCTCTCTGTTGGGCATGGACACCCCCTTTCGAGCATCTTCTATTGCATCAAGTAACTTTTGTTCGGCTCCTTTTATACTTGCCTTCTTCGAAACCAGGCCTATCATCGGGTCCAACGCCCCCCATGCGCATAGAACCAAGTTCTGCACCTGGGGGGCCAGCTCCTAGTAACCGGAGTGACCCCTGCATCCTCCATCTCTTGCTCAGACTTATCCCACTTAGGCATTGCCACCGCGTAGCCACCTGGACCCAGACTACGGAACTGCGTCTTTTTTGCGGCATTGGCCTTGTTTTTTCTCGACCGTTCCTTAGATATTCTGATTCCTTGAATTTCATGAAAGCGGGCCAGTGTTCTCTTTGCTTCTCCAGTGTTCCCTTGAATTCTGGAGTCTTCCTTTCTGCAGCGAGGTAGTTGGCCCATACAGTTTTCTTGTGGGTGTTGAATGCAATTGTCATCTTCTTAAGAGCAGTGTCCTTGACTTTCTTCACATCTGCATCAGTGAAATAATCTGGTAGGGTGAAATGTTCCATGAGAGATTCCCAAAGCTTTTGTTTTGCTCTGTCGTCAACCCAAGTAACATCTGCACGTTTAGTTTTTGGCTCTTTCAATTCTTGAATGGAGACCGGGAGTTGGTCCTTCACAAGAACTCCGCACTGACGAGTCCACTTGTTCGCAATGTTCTTAGGCGTGAGGGGTTCACCATTAGCGTTGATGTAGTCGATGTTGTACTTTACACCCTCCATCAACTTTTTGTCCGAGCCTCGCTTTGTCCTGCTGTCTGTAGAAGCAGATTTGCTTGATCCGGAGGGCTGAAAGAAAAAAAGATCAATTCGTTAATATATCTTCAAATTGAAAAAAAACATGTGATGATCACCAGATGACTGCTTATATAAATATACCTCGCCGGTAGTCTTTGTTATTTCAAGATCAACATTGTCTGTGTCATCATAAACATTGTCTGCGTCATCATAATCATAATCATAGTTCATGACTTCATCAGCTCGGTCGTCGAGATCGAATATCTTATCATCACACTCCCCGGTATTGTTCAGATATTTGGAGCCGTCATCTGCTTCATTCAGATCATCTAGCCTGCGAGGGCTGCGTATGATCTCGAACAATTCCTCTTCTCTCTCTCTGCCGGTATTGTCCGCCATAGCTTTTACTTAACTAATACAGAAGAAATATAAAACAATTTAGTATTCAAATTACAATACATGGATGCAATCAATAAGGAAAAACTGAATCATATAGTACATAATATGCATCGTCTAGAATAATATATAATCTCGAATACATCGTCACGAATAATATATATAATCTCGAATACATCGTCTCGAATATTATATATCGAATACTACAGAAGAATCTAGGCCACTCGCGGTTCCTGGGGCGCGGGCGGTGGACACCCAAAGAGAAGGAACCATCACAGGATCATATGTCCGGTCATCTGCCCAAAGAACCTGCCAGGTATTGGAGAACCTGACGTCCATAGCAGCCATGTAGCGATGGATGTGCTCGTCCTCCTCCCTGACACGGCGATGCACCACCTCCGGCGGGGCCGGCTCCCTCTGCACCGAATGTGGCCCACACGAACGCCACCAAAGGAGATCAGGGTCGACGACGGGACCCGAGGCCGGGTTCCTCACCAAGCGGCGCGCCCCTCCAGGTCGCACCTCCCAGAGCCAGCCCGGCGGAGCCCAGTCCCAGACATGGGTCAGCCGGACATCGTCGCGAACGGGTCGACGGCGAGGATGCGGGCCGGGCATCGTCGAGAACAAATACTATATGCCCGCAAAAAGTAACATTTTTTAAATGATTGGATTGTGATAACTAAAATTCTATATGCAAATTCTAACAATTTGACATTAATCTAATTCATCTAACTAAAACTAATTCTAAAATTTCTAACATTTCTATATATATAACTAACATTTCTATAACATTCCTAATATCTTATATTTACTAATTGGAGGCACCTTTAAAGCCATCTCATTAATCCACATCATCGAAATTAGTTACACCGTTGGATTAAATAATTAACGCCAGAGATAAAAAGAAAACTTACGTAACACAAATGGTCCAAAAATACGCTGCTGACACGTTCAAACAAAGGAAGCATCAATCGTTGCCTTAAAAAATAAATCCTCCTTCCATTAAAACTACAACCCTGTAGAGGAAAAAAATAGATCCGTTTGATTAAAAAAAGGTTATTCATAATGAGCGTCATATGAAGATTTCTTTTCTATCAACAGATATCCTGAACGTCATATGTGATTTAATTCCAAATTGATAAGTTAAAAAAGAAAGTCCATAATGAGCGCTTTAGCATGTGTCAGCACGCTAAAAATAGAGAGTCCATATATGGTTTGTCATTCCGCAAAAAGGAAAAAAGGATTGCTACAAGTAATACGTGATTTAAGTCCAACATGGCAAGTTAAAACTCATGTTCGAGAGTCCATCCATGCTAAAAGTGGTACAAAATACCTGATTGGAGTCCAACGTGATAAGGTTTTTGAAGAAAAGTCCAATTTCATAGAACAAATAGTACTACTCATGCACGTATGTGTACAGTGTGTCCATGCATAAAGACATGTGTACAAAAACAATACAAGGGCCATGCCAAAAAAATAAAAGCTAACGTGTACTGCCAGAAAAATTTAAACCAACGTGTACGGCCATTGAAACGTGGTTTGAAACAAAAATATATATAAGAAGGTCCTCCTATAACGGGAAACACGATTAATTCTCCTTCTAGATAGGGATCCTTTTTTTGCGAGAAAGATAGGGATCTTTTATGTGCAAGTAGAATCAAAGAATGGACACATATAAAGTGGTAGAGGTTTGGTCATATAACGGAGCGCTATGGATTTTATAAGGAATTTAATTTGTAAATTCAGATTCGATGGAAGGTTCTTTGAATCTTCTCAGTTTCCATGCCGAGTCACGATGGACGATGCTCTAAAGGAGGTGCGTCGATGGTTCACCGATGCAGAGCAACTCAAACTCCGTTGGGTCCGTTCCTCAATGCAGTTGCTCAATGTAGTTTGTCTAGCAATCCAATGGCCGTAGTCTTAGTGTGCAACACTGGTAGGTATTTCTCCAAATGGTGGACATTTCCTCCACACCCAAGCAACGCGAGACTCACGCCCAACATTTGGTCTGTCGATCGCGAGGCCCGATTTCATCCTCATTATGGCCCTCAGAAACACCAGCATATATGTTTGCGTAATTCCAAAATATATTGCACTTCTTTTGGCCTGGGGAGAATACGAGAGTCAAAACAACTGGATAGGTTAGTCTTCTCAATACTCAAGACGCAGGTTTGATCTTTTCGTGGACCTAGGATGAGTTTGATCCTTTGTTTGCAATGTAAAAAAAATATCTCTTTGATGACCCTTGCAACTTCATCAATAAAATCTTCTTCGGACTAAAACAGGGGAAACTATTCACGCAAAAAGAACAAGCAAACACATCTCTCCCTCAAAGAAACAGGGAAAAACATCTCCCTCTGCTCCTATCCGTGGCCGCTGATGCCTCTCCTTCAATTCTCCTCTCCTATCTATGGCCGTCGGCGGCAGTTTATCTCAGCGAAGGATATCCCCATCACCATCAAGTGTTCTCTCCCACCCGCATGGCCATCGACAAACCACAAAGGGGCCCAAATCCAGGTGCCGCAAGGGATGATGAGCGGCCCCAAGCAACAATTGATCTCACTATTTGTTAGGATCACTCCGTCTCCATCACTACATCCACTGCCAGCTTAAAAGTGCACCCACGTTTCTCATCTAACAAAGGCCAACAATCAAATCCATCCTCTAACAATTCTCCATGGCTTAAAGTTCCGAGTAAACTACAATCATAGGATGAGGTGTACCGTGGTTGGACATTGGGTCCAACCAAGGCACACATGCTTGTTTTCTAATAATAATCTACATCAACATATTGATATTACTGTTTGCCGTTTTGAATGTTCACAAATTTGTTATATTAAATATTAAAAATGCTAGCCCGTGCAGGTGCACGGGTTGACGACTAGTTTCTATAACTAAAAAACAGAAAAATTGCTAACATTTCTATAAATATTTCTATAACTAAAAAAACAGAAAAAATTTATAACATTTCTATATAACTAACATTTCTATAACATTTCTAATATTTCTATAACTGAAAAACAGAAAAATTTCTAACATTTCTATAGATATTACTATAACTAAAAAACAGAAAAATTTCTATAACTAAAATTTATAACTAAAAAACTAATGTGTGTGTGTGTGTGTGTGTGTGTGTGTGTGTGGACATGGCGGCTGGGGCAGGAGCTCATCGGCGAGGCGCGGCGACGGGGGGCGGCGACGGGGACGGAGACGGACGGTGACGACGGGGATGGGGACGGGGCGGCGACGACGGGGACGGGGACGGCCGGGGCGGCGACGGCGACGGACGGCGACGGGGGCGGCGACGAGGGGCAGCGGCGACGGGGCAGAGGAGAGAGAAGCAGAGGGAGAGATGAGAAACTGAATTTTTTTGAAGTGCTTTCTTATATAGAACACCCCTTTAGTACCAGTTGGAGCCACCAACCGGTACTAAAGGTCTGTTTTGGCCAGGCCAAGCGGTGGGAAGCGCCCCCCCTTTAGTACCGGGTGGTGGCACCAACCGGTACTAAAGACCCACCCTTTAGTACCGGTTGGAGCCACGACCCGGTACTAAAGGGTGCGCGCTGCCAGGCGAGGGCGCAGAAGTTTAGTCCCACCTCGCTAGTTGAGGGGCGCCAAGACCAGTTTATAAGCCCCTGCGCGGGCAGTGCATTGAGCTCCTCTCAAAAGCAGGCCTTCTGTGCCTACCTCTCCAACTCTGCCTGTGGGCCTACTGGGCTTGCGGGCCTGCATCCTCGCCCAACTACAGGTTGGGTTTCTCGTCGTATGCAGGCCGCTCTGGCCTTGTAATGGGCTTTTTTATTTTCTTATTTTTTTGCTTTATTTATTTTTGCTTTATTTATTTTTGAGTTGTTTTTTGCTGTATTTAGAGTTTCTTTGTGAATATTTGTGCTTTAGGTACAAAAAATTACAAACTTTCTGTTAGTGCCGGTATTTTTCAAATTTGAATAGTTTAAATTTTGAATTATTTGAAATTTGTGTGAATCACTAGTTTGTGAATAACTTAACTTTGAAAATAGATTTTTCAGTGATTCTTTTTTCTTATGTTTAATATTAGTGTGTTTTATCATTATATTCAATTTCGTAATGCTTAGGTTATTTAAAAAATGAAATGCCTTTGTAACAGATGAGTTTTCGTCCGAAACCCTGATACTTCGAAAGAGATTGTCCAATTTGTACACGAAGTGCATCCAGTTTTTGCGGTAACCCTCTCTACTTTTTTGCACATGCTATGTGGGTGAAATTATGATACCATGCCAACTTTCAACCTTTTCTGAGTTCATTTGAAATGCTTTTCAATTTCAGGGTCATTTAGCTGAAAAAATCAGTAAATGCATGAAAGAATTTGTTTGCACATAAAATTTCTTCGCGTTTCAAATGCCAAAACACATAACTACCCTAACTATTACAGAGATTCCCTCCTGGGTGTGAAACACGGAAGAAAGTGATGATAGTGAAGCCGATCACATCCTAGATCTTTGGGTGTGAAACTTTTTCTTCGCGTGTGTCCCTTTGCGCCGTAGCCATGGAAAATCTTCATCATTTAACTGGATGCTCGGGTCAATATTCACTGTGAATGGAGCAATTTCATCAAACTTTTCATAATCTTCTGACATGTCTGTCTTGTCATCCGCTCCCACGATGTTTCTCTTCCCAGAAAGAACTATGTGGCGCTTTGGCTCATCGTATGATGCATTCGCTTCCTTATCTTTTCTTTTTCTCGGCTTGGTAGACATGTCCTTCACATAGAAAACCTGTGCCACATCATTAGCTAGGCGAATGGTTCGTCTGCATACGCAAGATTGTGGAGATCCACTGTTGTCATTCCGTACTGCGGGTCTTCCGTTACCCCGCCTCGTGTCATATTGACCCATTTGCACCGAAACAAAGGGACCTTCAAACCACGTCCATAGTCAAGTTCCCATATGTCCTCTATGTAACCATAATATGTTTCCTTTCCCGTCTTGGTTGTTGCATCAAAGCGGACACCACTGTTTTGGTTGGTGCTCTTCTTATCTTGGGCGATCGTGTAAAATGTATTACCATTTATCTTGTACCCTTTGAAAGTCATTATATTCGAAGATGGTAACTGGGACAGCGAGTACAGGTCATCTTCAATAGAGGCGTCATGCATGGTACGTGTCTGCAACCAGCCGGCGAAACTCCTGGTTTGTTCACGTGTAATCGAGTCATCAGACCACTCCGGGTGTTTGGAGCGTAGAAAATTCTTGTGTTCGTCCATATACGGAGCCACCAAGGCGGAATTCTGTAGAACTGTGTAGTGTGCTTCAGTGAGAGAATGTCCGTCCATACATATTAGTTGATTCCCTCCTAGCGTGCCTTTTCCATCCAGTCTGCCCTTATGCCGCGATTCAGGAACACCAATCGACTTAAGGTCAGGAATAACGTCAATACAAAACTCAATGACCTCCTCATTGTGATGGCCCTTGGAGATGCTTCCTTCTGGCCTAGCACGGTTATGAACATATTTCTTTAAGACTCCCATGAACCTCTCAAAGGGGAACATATTGTGTAGAAATACAGGAACCAAAACGTTAATCTCTTCGCATAGGTGAACTAGGACGTGTGTCATGATGTTGAAGAAGGATGCTGGGAACACCAACTCGAAACTGACAAGACATTGCACCAAATCATTCTCTAACCTTGGTATGATTTCTGGATCGATTACCTTCTGAGAGATTGCATTGAGGAATGCACATAGCTTCACAATGGCTAATCGAACGTTATCCCTAGAAGCCCCCTCAATGCAACCGGAAGCAGTTGCGTCATAATCACGTGGCAGTCATGAGACTTTAGGTTCTGGAACTTTTTCTCTGCCATGTTTATTATTCCCTTTATATTCAACGAGAAGCTAGACGGTACCTTAATACTGAGCAGGCATTTAAAGAAGATTTCCTTCTCATCTTTGGTAAGAGCGTAGCTGGCATGACCCTGATGTATGCCGTCTTTTCCGTGCATACGTTGCTGGTCCTCCCGTGCCTCAGGTGTATCTTTTGTCTTCCCATACACGCCCAAGAAGCCAAGCAGGGTCACGCAATGATTCTTCGTCATGTGCATCACGTCGATTGCGGAGCGGACCTCTAGGTCTTTCCAATAGGGCAGGTCCCAAAATATAGATTTCTTCTTCCACATGGGTGCGCGTCCGTCAGCGTCATTCGGAATAGGTTGTCCGCCAGGACCCTTTCCAAAGACTACCTTCAAATCCTTGACCATATCATGTACATCAGCACCAGTACGGTGGCGAGGCTTCGTCCGGTGATCCGCCTCATCTTTGAAATGCTTGCCTTTCTTTCTTACGGGATGCCTGATCGGAAGAAATCGACGATGTTCCAGGTACATATTCTTCTTACAATTATTCAAATATATACTGTCGGTATCATCCAAACAGTGCGTGCATGCGCGGTATCCCTTATTTGTCTGTCCTGAAAGGTTACTGAGAGCAGGCCAATCATTGATGGTCACGAACAGCAACGCCTTTAGGTCAAATTCTTCCTGTCCATGCTCATCCCACGCACGTACACCTGTTCCATTCCATAGCTGTAAGAGTTCTTCAACTAATGGCCTTAGGTACACATCAATGTCGTTGCCCGGTTGCTTAGGGCCTTGGATGAGCACTGGCATCATAATGAACTTCCGCTTCATGCACAACCAAGGAGCAAGGTTATACAAACATAGAGTCACAGGCCAGGTGCTATGGTTGCTACTCTGCTCCCCAAAAGGATTAATGCCATCTGCGCTTAGACCAAACCATACGTTCCTTGCGTCATCTGCAAACTCCTTCCCGTACTTTCTCTCGATTTGTCTCCACTGCGACCCGTCAGCGGGTACTCTCAACTTTCCATCTTTCCTACGGTCTTCTCTGTGCCACCGCATCGCCTTGGCATGCTTTTTGTTTTGGAACAAACGTTTCAACCGTGGTATTATAGGAGCATACCACATCACCTTGACAGGAATCTTCTTCCTGGGCGCTCGCCCTCGACATCACCAAGGTCATCTCGGCTGATCTTATAACGCAATGCACCGCATACCGGGCAAGCATTCAAATCCTCACTCACCGCGGTAGAGGATGCAGTCATTAGGGCATGGATGTATCTTCTGCACCTCTAACCCTAGAGGGCAGACGGCCCTCTTTATTTCGTATGTACTCTCGGGCAATTTGTTGTCCTTTGGAAGCATATTCTTTATCATTACCAGCAACTTTCTAAATCCCTTGTCAGATACACCATTCTCTGCCTTACATTGCAGCAATTCCAGTGTGGTGCCCAACTTTTTCTTGTCAGCTTCGCAATTCGGGTACAACAATTTCTTGTGATCCTCTAACATGCGCTGCAACTTCTTCTTCTCCAAATCACTTTCGCAGTTTCTTTTTGCATCGGCAATGGCCCGACCTAGATCATCAGCGGGTTCATCTGATGCCTCTTCTTCAGCTTCTTCCCGCATTGCCGGCTCAGCTTCTCCCCCATTGTTGTATCATCGTATTCAGGAACCCATGGCCAGGATAGTTGTCGTCGTCCTCTTCTTCTTCATTGTCTTCCATCATAACCCCTCTTTCTCCATGCTTGGTCCAAACAATATAGTGGGGCATGAAACCGGACTTAAACAGGTGGACGTGAATGGTTTTTGACGTAGAGTAATTGTGATCATTCTTACAGACAGCACATGGACAAGGCATAAAACCATGCGCCCGCTTGTTTGCCTCAGCCGCAAACAAAAAAGTTTGCACGCCATTAATGAACTCGGGAGAGCATCGGTCATCGTACATCCATTGTCGGCTCATCTTCATTACACAACACCGAAAAGACCAAATTAATACAAGTTCATACATAAAGTCCATACATAAAGTTCACACAACACTTAAATGCAACAAACAAATAACTCTTTAACTAAAGCATTTAAATGCAACCACAAATGCGATCAAGATCGCAACTAAGGTAACAATTGATCCAACAGCATAATGATACCAAGCCTCACTATCAATGGCATATTTTCTAATCTTTCTAATCTTCAAGCGCATTTTCTCCATCTTGATCTTGTGATCATCGACGACATCGGCAACGTGCAACTCCAATTCCATCTTCTCCCCCTCAATTCTTTTCAATTTTTCTTTCAAATACTCGTTTTCTCTTTCAACTAAATTTAACCTCTCAACAATAGGGTCGGTTGGAATATCCGGTTCACAAACCTCCTAGATAAAAATATCTATGTCAACTTGATGGGCATAATTTGTCATAAACACGAAATGCAACAACTAGTTTTAAAAGAGAATATACCACATCAGAATCATAACAAGGACGAGGGCCGACGGAGACGGATATCAAAACCATGGCACTATGTATAACAAACAACGTACGGGTAAGATAATTATACGAGTAACTATATATCCAAATCACACAAACATAAATTTGGTAATGTAAAACATTCATGAACAAGAGGCTCACCACAAGGTAGTGCCGGCGACGGGACGGTGCGGGCGATCGACGGTGGTTACGACGGAGATTTAGAAGGCACTAAGTAAACCACACCTACATATGCAAACTAAGTGTTATTTTTTTTCCTCAAATTGCATATAAATCAAATACTAGCACATATATTTCCTCCCAAATTACTAAACTCATAAATTAATCACTATACAAAGCATTGCCAGAGCTAATCTAGCAATGAGAGATGAATGGACAAAGTTGTTAACCTTTGTGATCATTTGAATGGATGGGGGCCTTCAAATCTTGACAAATTTTGGGCAAAATGTGTGATGAGCTCGAGAGGAAGAGGGGAAGAACAGCGAGGAAAGGGGAATGAAGGAAATATGCCATAGAGGCAATAATAAAGTTATTATTTATTTCCTTATATCGTGATAAATGTTTATTATTCATGCTAGAATTGTATTAACCGGAAACGTAATACTTGTGTGAATACATAGACAAACAGAGTGTCACTAGTATGCCTCTACTTGACTAGTTCGTTGATCAAAGATGGTTATGTTTCCTAGCCATTGACATGGGTTGTCATTTGATTAACGGGATCACATCATTAGGAGAATGATGTGATTGACTTGACCCATTCCGTTAGCTTAGCACTTGATCGTATAGTATGTTGCTATTGCTTTCTTCATGACTTATACATGTTCCTATGACTATGAGATTAGGCAACTCCCGTTTACCGGAGGAACACTTTGTGTGCTACCAAACGTCACAACGTAACTGGGTGATTATAAAGGTGCTCTACAGGTGTCTCCGAAGGTACTTGTTGGGTTGGCGTATTTCGAGATTAGGATTTGTCACTCCGATTGTCGGAGAGGTATCTCTGGGCCCACTCGGTAATGCACATCACTTAAGCCTTGCAAGCATTGCAACTAATGAGTTAGTTGCGGGATGATGTATTACGGAACGAGTAAAGAGACTTGCCGGTAACGAGATTGAACTAGGTATTGAGATACCGACGATCAAATCTCGGGCAAGTAACATACCAATGACAAAGGGAACAACGTATGTTGTTATGCGGTCTGACCGATAAAGATCTTCGTAGAATATGTGGGAGCCAATATGAGCATCCAGGTTCCGCTATTGGTTATTGACCGGAGACGTGTCTCGGTCATGTCTACATAGTTCTCGAACCCGTAGGGTCCGCACGCATAACGTTTCGATGACAGTTATATGATGAGTTTATATGTTTTGATGTACCGAAGGTTGTTCGGAGTCCCGGATGTGATCACGGACATGACGAGGAGTCTCGATATGGTCGAGATATGAAGATTGATATATTGGAAGCCTATATTTGGATATCGGAAGTGTTCCGGGTGAAATCGGGATTTTACCGGAGTACCGGAGGGGTTACCGGAACCCCCCGGGGGTTAATGGGCCATAGTGGGCCTTAGTGGAGAAGAGGAGAGGCGGCCCGGGCAAGGACCGCGTGCCCCCCCCAGTCCGAATAGGACAAGGAGAGGGGGGCGGCGCCCCCCTTTCCTTCTTCTCCTCCACCTCTTTCCCCCTCTTCTCCTAATCCAACAAGGAAAAGGGAGGGAGTCCTACTCCCGGTGGGAGTAGGACTCCTCCTGGCGTGCCCCCTCCTGGCCGGCCGCACCTCCCCCCTTGCTCCTTTATATACGGGGGCAGGGGGGCACCCTAGAGACACAACAATTGATCGTTTGATCTTTTAGCCGTGTGTGGTGCCCCCCTCCACCATAGTCCACCTCGATAATACTATAACGGTGCTTAGGCGAAGCCCTGCGTCGGTAGAACATCATCATCGTCACCACGCCATAGTGCTGACGAAACTCTCCCTCAACACTCGGCTGGATCGGAGTTTGAGGGACGTCATCGGGCTGAACGTGTGCTGAACTCGGAGGTGCCGTGCGTTCGGTACTTGATCGGTCGGATCGTGAAGACATACGACTACATCAACCGCGTTGTGCTAACGCTTCCGCTTTCGGTCTACGAGGGTACGTGGAGAACACTCTCCCCTCTCGTTGCTATGCATCACCATGATCTTGCGTGTGCGTATGAATTTTTTTGAAATTACTACGTTCCCCAACAGTGGCATCAGAGCCTGATTTTATGCGTAGATGTCATATGCACGAGTAGAACACAAGTGAATTGTGGGCGATATAATTCATACTGCTTACCAGCATGTCATACTTTGGTTCGGCGGTATTGTTGGATGAAGCGGCCCGGACCAACATTACGCGTACGCTTATGCGAGACTGGTTCTACCGACGTGCTTTGCTCATAGGTGGCTTGCGGGTGTCAGTTTCTCCAACTTTATTTGAACCGAGTGTGGCTACGCCCGGTCCTTGCGAAGGTTAAAACAGCACCAACTTGACAAACTATCGTTGTGGTTTTGATGCGTAGGTAAGAACGGTTCTTGCTAAGCCCGTAGCAGCCACGTAAGATTTGCAACAACAAAGTAGAGGACGTCAAATTTGTTTTTGCAGGGCATGTTGTGATGTGATATGGTCAAGACATGATGCTAAATTTTATTGTATGAGATGATCATGTTTAGTAACCGAGTTATCGGCAACTGGCAGGAGCCATATGGTTGTCGCTTTATTGTATGCAATGCAATCGCCCTGTAATGCTTTACTTTATCACTAAGCGGTAGCGATAGTCGTAGAAGCATAAGATTGGCGAGACGACAACAATGCTACGATGGAGATCAAGGTGTCGCGCCGGTGACGATGGTGATCATGACGGTGCTTCGGAGATGGAGATCACAAGCACAAGATGATGATGGCCATATCATATCACTTATATTGATTGCATGTGATGTTTATCTTTTATGCATCTTATCTTGCTTTGATTGACGGTAGCATTATAAGATGATCTCTCATTAAATTTCAAGATAAAAGTGTTCTCCCTGAGTATGCACCGTTGCCAAAGTTCGTCGTGCCCAGACACCACGTGATGATCGGGTGTGATAAGCTCTACGTCCATCTACAACGGGTGAAAGCAAGTTTTGCATGCGCGGAATACTCAGGTTAAACTTGACGAGCCTAGCATATGCAGATATGGCCTCGGAACACTGAGACCGAAAGGTCGAGCGTGAATCATATAGTAGATATGATCAACATAGTGATGTTTACCATTGATAGCTACTCCATTTCACGTGATGATCGGTTATGGTTTAGTTGATTTGGATCACGTGATCACTTAGAGGATTAGAGAGATGTCTATCTAAGTGGGAGTTCTTAGTAATATGATTATTTGCACTTAAATTTATCATGAACTTAGTACCTGATAGTATCTTGCTTGTCTATGTTGATTGTAGATAGATGGCCCATGCTGTTGTTCCGTTGAATTTTAATGCGTTCATTGAGAAAGCAAAGTTGAAAGATGATGGTAGCAATTACACGGACTGGGTCCGTAACTTGAGGATTATCCTCATTGCTGCACAGAAGAATTACGTCCTGGAAGCACCGCTAGGTGCCAAACCTACTGCAGGAGCAACACCAGATGTTATGAACGTCTGGCAGAGCAAAGCTGATGACTACTCAATAGTTCAGTGTGCCATGCTTTACGGCTTAGAACCGGGACTTCAACGACGTTTTGAACGTCATGGAGCATATGAGATGTTCCAGGAGTTGAAGTTAATATTTCAAGCAAATGCCCGGATTGAGAGATATGAAGTCTCCAATAAATTCTATAGCTGTAAAATGGAGGAGAATAGTTCTGTCAGTGAGCATACACTACAGGAAACAGCTACTTTGCCGTCTGCCATGGCGGACGGCAAAGGCTCGAAAGGCGGACGGCAAAGACCTTTGCCGTCAGCCGCGGACGGCAAAAGGCTCCGGCAAAGAAGGCTACGGTAAACAGCTGCTTTGCCGTCTGCTTCCTGGCGGCGGACGGCAAAGGCTCTTTGCCGTCCGCGGCGGACGGCAAAGAGGGCGGACGGCAATAATTGCGCTGTCAGTCCGTTAAGTGGCTAACGGCAGACCTTTGCCGTCCGCCGCAGACGGCAAAGAGCCTTTGGTCTTTGCCGTCCGCCTTATGATGTCATGTACACGTCACTAGATGGCAGGTTCTTTGCCGTCTGCCACTGATGGCAAAGTGCAGGTTCTTTGCCGTCTGCCACGGACGGCAAAGTCTTTGCCGTCTGCCACTGTAGGCAAACTGACCAAATGGGTCAGCTCCCAGGAAGCACAGTTGGCTGCCACGTGGCTTCTTTGCCGTCCGCGGCAGACGACAAAGGCTCTTTGCCGTCGGTGGCAGACGGCAAAGAGCCTGCATATTGTCTGTTTTTCCTGTTTTTTATTAAATCCCACAATTTGCAGCACATATCACATATATAAGTTTCATATCCAGCACATATCCAACACATATCTAGCACATATCACATATCACATATCCAGCACATATCACATATCACATATCCAGCACATATCACATATCACATCAGTTTCATCCATACACATTGTTCATACATAAGGAAGTTCCATCCATACACATTGTTCCATCCATATATATATTACAATGCAAAGTGTCATGAAGATAGCAAGCTAGATACAATGCAAAGTTTCATCAAAGGAAAAGCAAGCACTCCATCATAGCAAGCTAGCTTCCATCAAGTGAATGAAATCTGCAAAATGGTAAATAAGAAAGTTAGAAATAGGTGACTAGAACAAGAAGAAGACTAGAACAAGAAGAAGACTAGAACAAGAAGAAGACTAGAACAAGAAGTATATGTCATTTATGAGCTAACTTAGGTGAAATGGATCATATATGAGCTAACTAAGTTGAAATGGGTTGTTTATGAGCTAACTTAGTTGAAATGGATCATTTATGAGCTAACTTAGTTGAAATGGGTCGTTTATGAGCTAACTAAGGTGAAGGGCATCGTTTTTGAGCTAAGTAAGGTGAAATGGGTCATTTTGGAGCTAACCTAGGTGAAATGGGTCATTTTAAAGCTAACGTAGGTAAAATGGATCATTTAGGAGCTCATCTACGTAAAATGGGTCATTTTAGAGCTAATTTAGTTGAAATGGATCTTTTTGAGCTAACTTACGTGAAATGGATCATTTAAGAGCTAATTTAGGAGAAATGGATCGTTTTTTAGCTCACTTAGGTCAAATGGATCGTTTATGAGCTAAATTAGTTGAAATGGATCGTTTATGAGATAACCTAGGTAAGATGGGTCATTTTGGAGTTAACCTATGTGAAATGGGCCATTTTAAAGCTAACGTAGGTAAAATGGATCATTTAGGAGCTAATGTAGGTAAAATGGGTCATTTTTGAGCTAACTTGGATGAACTGCATCATTTATAAGCTAACCTAGGTAAAATGGGTCATTTTGGAGGAAAATAAGCTAACTCTAGGTCATTATGGTAAGCATATTGGAGGAAATAAAGCTAAGTCTAGGCCTTTATGCATTTGTTAAGCAAAACACTAGAGAAACTTACCGTGATCAGGGAGGTGTAGGAGCGGGGTGGCTAGTGCCGCTACCTGGAGAAGGATCGTGCGATGCGTTTCTGGAGTTAAGCTGCACCAAAGATCATTTCCAATGTCTCGTTAGCATTACGACACTCAAATGTTAAGACTACCAAGTAATGTCCATTCAAACTAAACTCACCGTGCTCCCAGGAGCAATCACTGGCATCGGCGGAGCGGGCTGACCGGACTTCTCGCACACAGACTGCACATTTGGTTTTCAGAACAGAGTCATACTAGTTAGTAATGAGACTCAAATGTTAAGACTAGCAAGTAATCTGCAGAAGAAACTTACCACAAGGAGCTCGTACATGGCCCTTGCCTGAATGTCATTCCGTGCCCTCTCCTCCTCCATCATCTTTCTCGTCCTCTCCTCCATCTCCCGCTGCCTCTCCGCCGCCTCCGCCAGAAGTTTCTCCGTTCTATCTCTCTCAGTCTGTATAGCATCCTGCAACACCACTCACATGACCATTTGTAATCATTGATGGAAGCGCACACAATGTAATGGAGAAAGATAACTGAGTACGTATCACTAACCTTGATGGCGAGTTGCACTGGCCGTTCACGAGGCCTTATCTCAGGAGCGGAGCTCGACTGGCGCGCCTTGATCTCCGGGAGAGTGCTAGGACAACGGATAAGTCCATCTCCAATGGCTATGGAGCCATGGGACCTCCCGCCACCAGATATCATCACCAGCTCTGGATCAATGGGACCCTGGCTCGGGTTAAAGTCCTCCCCTTTCCTCGCCTTCCCCTCATCTCTATATCTCACGAGCTTGTTGTGGGAGGAGATGTTGGTGAAGTTGTTTGCATCATCGAGGTCAGACTGAGAGAAAGCCTTGACTTTCTTGTAAGAGCCAGTGTGGGCCATGGCATACAGGTCGTACACCTCTGGCACCTTATCCGCCTTATTGTGGCGTGCCTGAAAGAGAGAAACAATGAAAATTAGTAATTAAAGGGCTCAAGCTAGCATGATGAATGAATTGCATGAATCATGAAGCAAACCACATACCCAGTTGCGCCCGAACTGATATAAGTTGGAGCTGCCTTGATGGTGTGGCACACCTTCCATTTGGGCACGTTTGTCCTTGGCCTGGTTGTGGAGGGCTAGCCATTCTTGTGAGCACCACTCATCGACCAACACCTCCCAACAATCCATCCGATCCGCACACCATCTCGGAGGCGCCTAAGTTAGCAAATAGAAACTTGAGCGCTACGGCTAAGAATTACTAAATGAAGGAACTTAAGTAGAAGGCCTTAAGAATTACCTTCATGTACTGCTCCTTACTCAGGAACTTATCGCGGCACGCCGGCTCTTATCGCGGCACGCCGGCTTGGTCTTCTTGATACCACGCAAGGCGTAGTAGTCTCGAACAGCCTGCACCCGAGCCTCGTGCCGTAAGTTCTGGAGTAGGCGCTTGCAGACGTTCTGGATAACATTTGCGCAGTCCTCCTCGTATCCCTCCTCACACCTGTAGAATGTCTGCAATCAAATGAGACAATATTGATTAGTACAATTAATAACTAGCTAGTTGAAGATTTTGAAATGTGTAAAGGAGAAATTACCCAGAACGTCCTGATCACCATGTCTGCCCTCGTGTCGCACACGACACCGTCGATAATGACATCCGGCGGGGCCGGGGCAGCCACGTAGTGCTCCCAGCTCAACCCAAGCTCTGGAAGCCGACCCTCACCAGGCAACGTGACAAACCCCGGGAAGTTTTGCCGGCAAAGAACTCCAAGGACGGAGTTGGGCCGGCGGACACTATGATGGTGGTCCCAACCCCTGCAGCATGACAAGGCCAACGCATTAGTTATTTGAAGAAACGTGAATGCAGAAGGTACAAAAATATTAAATGCACTTACGTACCTCTCCCCATCAGGGAAGATCAACCACCTCTGCTCGCGGGTCGCCGGCACGGACGGGAGCCGTGTAGCACCACGCTGGTAGACGGTGCCACCCTCCTCCTCAAGATCAGTCGGCTCCCCGCCATCATCAGCATGGCCACTCGGCTCCTCGGGCTGATCCGGCCAGGTACCCCATCCGGACGTGTGCTCCTCCGGGGTCTCGTGGGCCGAACTCTCGTGGGCCGAAGGCCAGTCGACCCGAGGCTCGTGGGCCCAAGACCCGTGGACCGGAGGCTCGTGGACCGGAGTCCGTGTAGCCTCCTCCTCGGACGAGTCCACCCTAACAGTCACGTGCTCGGGTGAAACAGCTGGGGGTGGCGGCGAGGAAGGCGCCCTAGGAGTCACCCTACCTCCTCTCCCGCGACCACGTGCCCCACCTCCTCTCTTCCTACCTCGTCCCCTGCTGGGCACCGCGGTGGACGAAGAAGGGCCCGGCGGTGTGGACATACTGTCCAGCAACGCTCGGCGAAGAGGTACGTCTGGAATCGAAGACCTCAGACCACGCGCCGAGGAAGAAGGGGCCTTGGCGCGCTCCCGACCAGCGCCCACCATCTTTCAACACCTGCCATGACAAACAGTAAACGAAATTAGTACAACATAAAAAAAAGACCGACATGAATAATAATATGTGTATCACTTAAGTGTATCATCATCAAGTACAACATTAAAAAATTTAATACCTGACACTACTAATAATCTCGATCAGTATCATCAATAAATGCATAATCATCATCATCACTATAATCAATGACGGGCTCATAGGGTTCAGTGGCATCAACATGTGCAAGGCCACCTTGACGTAATCGGTCAAGCAATGACAGGTCATCCGCAGCAGTAACCTCTTCTTGTTCCGGCTCTTCTTGTTCCTCCTCTGGGGTGATGTCGGATTCACTGTCGCTGTCTACTTCAATGTTTTGGGGTGAAGTATAGCGGTTCTTGAAACGCTTTTTGGAAAGACGTGTCTCTTGGAAGAATTCTCCTTCATATGTGTCTGGGTTAATGTGAGGTTCATAATCCTCTTCCTTTGGGGGAGATAGTCTAGCACGTGGCGGCACTTCATAAACGACATCCCAACCTTTCAGATTTGGATTAGTTTGGCAGGCCCACGGTAGATAGAATACTTGGGTCGCCTGTTGAGCCGTAATATAGACATCAGGAACATCTAAATGGGTGCTTTGGTTGATTTCAACTAGCCCTATATGTTCATGAGTTCTTCTAGTCTCCTTCGGCTGAAACCAATAACATTTGAAGACTACGACATTCGGTGGGTTTTCACCATAGAATAGAAGTTCATAAATTGCTTCAACTCTCCCATAATACTCGGTACCTCCTTCGCCGATAGCAGATACACAACAATTTGTAGACTTTCGGTCGGCCATAGATAGCTCTTTGCCATAGGTACGAAAGCGATACCCGTTGATGTCGTATTTGTCAAATGAACGGACCTTATAGTCAAAACCATTAGCGACTTGTCTCAATTCGGCGTCCATAGACTCTGAATTAGCCTACAAGTTTAATATGAAAGGATTGTTGCATTACGCACAAATTAGCGAATGAAACCGGGATAGCCGCCTACAAATTAGCCTACAAGTCTAATAGAAATTACCGTTTGTTTGAACCAAGAGATGAAACCGGGATAGCCGCCACCTTGCTTTGCGAGAAGCTCATACTCTTCGACAGAATCCTTTTGGATCACCGCTCCATACGAGAATAAGGCGACGTATCGACTGTATGAAATATCCAGGAATAAGAGCAGTTCAAAGGAAATAGAAGTTGCGAAACTATGTACCGAGAACTTACTCGATGTACGGCCGCACTTCTATCAGGTTGTTGAAGATATACAACGAAATGGTCCGCCATTGTTCGTTATCCAAAGATACTGGATTTGAAACACTGGCTGGTGCGAGATTCCCTTTGAATAGGCTGAGGTTGGATCCACCCTTTTTAGGGTCGTCAGCATTGTACCGAGGCTTCGGATTATGCAAATGATGATTTTTGGCTTCGTAGTGTGCTGTCACGAAGTTTGCCGCCTCCTCAGTGATGAATGCCTCAGCCATCGATGCTTCAATTCTACGTTTATTTTTACATTTTTGTCGAAGCGTCTTCTGCATCCTCTCAGTTGGGTAGCACCAACGATTTTGCACGGGCCCCCCCAATCTTGCCTCGGTCGGGAGATGCAAAATCAAATGTTGCATTGGATTAAAGAAGCCCGGTGGAAAGATCTTCTCTAACTTGCAGATCAACTCCGGCGCCAACTCTTCCATTTCTTCTAGCACGCCAGGCGATAGTTCTTTCGCACAAAGAACACGGAAGAAATAGCTGAGTTCTGCCAGTACTAGCCATTCATCCTCAGGGATGAAGCCACGCAACATCACCGGCATTACCCGCTCAATCCATATGTGCCAATCATGACTCTTGAGACCAAATATCTTCAATTTATCAAGACTGGCTCCCCTCTGTAGATTCGCTGCATACCCATCGGGGAACATCAACTGCATTTTCACCCACAAGATAATTTCCCTCATAGCCGGCCTTCCAAGATTGAACCATGCCTTTGGCTTCGTCCAGTTCTGCTTTCCTTTCGGTTCTTTCATGTTTTGTAACGGCCTATCACATAGCGCCTCCAGATCGACTCTAGCCTTAGTATTATCCTTTGACTTCCCATCTATGCCGAACAATGTACCAAAAAGTGCCTCGGCGATATTCTTCTCAGTGTGCATCACGTCGATGTTGTGTGGGCAAAGGAGGTCTTTGAAGTAAGGCAGATCCCATAAGCATGTTTTGTGAGTCCAGGCGTGCTTAGAATTATACCCCTTGAAGTACCCTGGACGCTCGGGATCTGGCTCGAGAGCGTTTAACTGATCCAGGGTCTGTTGGCCTGTCAATGCATGTGGTGCAGAGTTTTTGACAACTCTACCTCTGATGAAGTTCTTCTTGTCTTTCCTGAACTTATGGCGAGGATTCAGGAACTCTCTATGCATGTCGAAGCAAGAAAACTTGCGACCGGCCTGAAGCCAACGAAACTCAAGAGCTCCCTTGCATGTGGGGCACGGGAACCTTCCATGCACACACCAGCCAACGAATAGCGCATACGCCGGCAAGTCATGCGTCGAGTACATGTACCAGACACGCATTATGAAGTTCCGTTTGCTATAGGCATCGTATGTCTTGAACCCATTATCCCAGGCTTCTTGCAATTCGTCCTTAAGCGGTTGCATGTACACATTCATATTTTTCCCCGGATAGTTGGGCCCTGGAATTATCAACGTCAGGAAAATGTTCTTTCTTTGCATAATCTGTCCGGGGGGGAGATTGAGTGGAAAGACAAATACGGGCCAACAACTGTATTGGGCTGCCGTCATACCAAACACACTGAACCCATCCGTGCTGATGCCGACTCGAGGATGCCTCGGATCTGCCGCTTTGTCACCATGTAATTCATCAAACTTTTTCCACGCAACACCATCCGATGTGTGTACAATCATCAGATTCACATCTGCATCTAGTTCGGTTCTTTTGCCCGTTTTGTGCCATGTCATCTGTCTGGCCATCTCTTCGACCATGAAAAGACGTTGAAGTCTTGGTACGATTGGCATATACCGAAGAACACTAACGGGGATTTTGGTCTGTGTCTTCTCACCCATACCGTTGTCTACCACAACATACCTGGAAGACTTGCAAATGGGACAATAGTTCAAGTCCGCATAGTCAAGCCTAAACAAGACACATCCTTTCTCACAGGCATGTATCTTATCATAGGGCATCTTCAGTGCACGGAGGATTTTGTCCGACTGGTATAGGTTTGCAGGCATTACATGGCCTTTGGGTAGAAAGCGTCCAAATACTGTCATCATTGCATCGTAGCATTCTCTGCCCAAGTTGAACTGAGCCTTCAGAGCCATTACTTGTGAGATGGCATCCAACTGACAAAGCTCAGTGTGCTCATGGAGCGGACGTTTTGAAGACTCCAACATTTCATTGAAGGCCTTTGCAGATTCCTCCATCTCCTCGTCTGAATCCCGAGCATCATCAAAGTCTTGCACCATGTTTTCCATCCTGGTACCATGCTCGTCGGTGCGACGACGATCCACCTCAGCTCGGTCACGTTGGGCAGACTCACCATGAAATGTCCACACCGTATAATCGGGCGTAAAACCACTCTTCTGCAGGTGTTTGCCCATTTCAGCCTCTGTCCTCTTTTCCCAATTGCCGCACCGTAAACAGGGGCACCAGGTTTTCCTCTGGCCATTTGCAAATGCGGCTCGCACAAACCCCTTTGTTTTTGTGAACCATTCAGTGCTCCATTTGTTCTGACCAGTGTGACCGGTGTACATCCACGCACAATCACTCATCTTGACTTTCAGAGCTACTAGACACACAACAAATATATATATATATATATATATATATATATATATATATATATATATATATATATATATATATATCTCACCATGTATGTATTCATCAGTTGATCTACTTTGTCAATTTTATTACGTCCATGCAACCTACACTCTAATAGGTAATGATAAGTCCTAATCCCACCCGAGTATGTTTAGATTGGGTTCATTTTCCCATGCTATGCTCCGGATCCTACGCAAAATTTCGGCAGCACCTCCCCGCTGTTCTCCTGATACACGTCTCTGCAATAAACAGAGAGGATGTGTACCCGGAGAACAACAGGGGAGGCACTGACGAAATTTATGCGCCGGATCCGGAGCAAAGCATATGGGAAAACGAACCCAATCTAAACATACTCGGGATGTCCATGGATAGCGTTGGACAATTCGAAAGAATCAAGGTTATAAATATGCAAATGCATGCATATTTATGACTATGACGCTTTCGAACGGGAGACACATATTGGTTACGCATACTGATGATTCAAGACACATATGTAGCTAGCTATCAAGTTTCATCGGAATAGATCAAATAATTAATGGGGGAGGAGGACATGTCATTTGTGCTCACCCACGAACGAAGGGGCAGAGCTCGTCAAACGCACGGCGAGGTCGTCGAACACCAAACCTCGCAGCGATGAAACAACTGCACATTTAAAACTACCCGATCAACACAATTATATATGATGTTTTTCATAACAAAATCGAAAGATATATGACCTAACTAATAATTCACAAATATATGACCCCGTCGGCTTCTGGAAGGCCAAAGAACACCTTTTCAGGAGGTGTCGGGGGTCGGGGTGTCGTGTCGGTCTCCGCCGTGTCGGGGTCGGGGTCGGGGTCTCGGGGTCGGGGTGTCGGGTCGGGGTGCCGGGTCGGGGTCGGTGTGCCGTGTCAGTGTCGGGGTCGGGGTGTCGGGTCAGGCTCGGGGTCGGGGTCCGGGTCGGGGTATCGTGGTCGGGGTCTCGGGGTCGGGGTGCCGGGTCGGGGTCGGGGTGCCGTGTCGGTGTCGGGGTCGGGGTGTCGGGTCAGGCTCGGGGTCGGGGTGTCTTGTCGGGATGCCGGGTCGGGGTCGGGGTGCCGTGTCGGTGTCGGGGTCGGGGTGTCGGGTCAGGCTCGGGGTCGGGGTCTCGGGGTCGGGGTGTCGGGTCGGGGTGCCGGGTCGGGGTGTCGGGTCGGGGTGCCGTCTCGGGGTCGGGGTGTCGGGTCGGGGTCGGGGTGCCGTGTCGGTGTCGGGGTAAGGGTGGGTGTGGTGTCAGGGTGTCGGTGTCGGGGTGTCGTGTCGGTGTCGGGGTCGGGGTCTCGGGGTCGGGGTGTCGGGTCGGGGTGCCGGGTCGGGGTCGGGGTGCCGTGTCGGTGTCGGGGTCGGGGTGTCGGGTCAGGCTCGGGGTCGGGGTGTCTTGTCGGGGTGCCGGGTCGGGGTCGGGGTGCCGTGTCGGTGTCGGGGTCGGGGTGTCGGGTCAGGCTCGGGGTCGGGGTCGGGGTGCCGGGTCGGGGTGTCGGGTCGGGGTGCCGTCTCGGGTTCGGGGTGTCGGGTCGGGGTGCCGGGTCGGGGTCGGGGTGCCGTGTCGGTGTCGGGGTAAGGGTGGGTGTGGTGTCAGGGTGTCGGTGTCGGGGTGTCGTGTCGGTGTCGGGGTCGGGGTCTCGGGGTCGGGGTGTCGGGTCGGGGTGCCGGGTCGGGGTCGGGGTGCCGTGTCGGTGTCAGGGTCGGGGTGTCGGGTCAGGCTCGAGGTCGGGGTGTCGGGGTCGGGGTCGGGGTGTCGGGGTCGGGGTCGGGGTCGGGGTGCCGTGTCGGCGTCGGGGTCGGGGTGTCGGGTCAGGCTCGGGGTCGGGGTGTCTTGTCGGGGTGCCGGGTCGGGGTCGGGGTGCCATGTCGGTGTCGGGGTCGGGGTGTCGGGTCAGGCTCGGGTCGGGGTCTCGGGGTCGGGGTGTCGGGTCGAGGTGCCGGGTCGGGGTGTCGGGTCGGGGTGTCGGGTCGGGGTGCCGTCTCGGGTTCGGGGTGTCGGGTCGGGGTGCCGTGTCGGTGTCGGGGTAAGGGTGGGTGTGGTGTCAGGGTGTCGGTGTCGGGGTGTCGTGTCGGTGTCGGGGTCGGGGTCTCGGGGTCGGGGTGTCGGGTCGGGGTGCCGGGTCGGGGTCGGGGTGCCGTGTCGGTGTCAGGGTCGGGGTGTCGGGTCAGGCTCGGGGTCGGGGTGTCGGGGTCGGGGTCGGGGTGTCGGGGTCGGGGTCGGGGTGCCGTGTCGGTGTCGGGGTCGGGGTGTCGGGTCAGGCTCGGGGTCGGGGTGTCGGGGTCGGGGTCTAGGGGTCGGGGTGTCGTGTCGGGGTGCCGGGTCGGGGTCGGGGTGCCGTGTCGGGTCGGGGTTTTTTCCTCTTTTTTCCTTTTCTTCTTCTTCCTATTCTTCCTTTTCTTCCTCTTCTTCTTTTTCTTCTCCTCCTCCTCTTCTTCTTCTTCCTTTCCTTTTTCCTCTTCTTCTTCTCCTCCTCTCCTCTTTTTTCTTCTTCTTCTTCCTCTTCTTCTTTTTTCTTCTCCTCCTCCTCTTCTTCTTCTTCCTTTCCTTTTTCCTCTTCTTCTTCTCCTCCTCTCCTCTTTTTTCTTCTTCTTCTTCTTCTTCCTCTTCTTCTTTTTTCTTCTCCTCCTCCTCTTCTTCTTCTTCTTCCTTTCCTTTTTCCTCTTCTTCTTCTCCTCCTCTCCTCTTTTTCTCTTCTTCTTCTTCTTCCTCTTCTTCTTTTTTCTTCTACAACCTAAACCTAAAACTAAACCTAAACCTAAAACTAAACCTAAAACTACAACTAAAACTACAACTAAAACTAAATCTAAACTAAAACTAAAACTAAAAAGGAAAAAAAGAAAAAAACAGAAAAAAAAACTGAAAAATGGGGGGCTCACCTGGGGGGTGGAGGAGGCCGGTGGAGGAGGGGGCGGGGCGGTGGAGGAGGCGGCCTGGGGGCGGCGGCGAGCCGGGGCGGCGGGGGCGACGGGGCGGCGGGGGGCGCGGGGGGCGCGGGGTGGCGGGGGGCCGGGGCGGTGAGGGCGACGAGGCCCCGGGGCGGCGGCGAGCCGGGGCGGCGGCGGCGCGCGGCGGCGTGGGAGGAGAGAAACGGCGGCGTGGGAGGGAGAGGGAAGAAGTGAGTAACGGGTGGGGGTAAGGGCCGTTAGGTAGTAGGCTCTTTGTCGTCCGCCCCCCTTTGTCGTCCGCTTTTTTGCCTCTTTGTCGTCTGCTAGCGGACGGCAAAGAGGTGGCCCGTTAAGTTTTTCAAAAACGGGCGGGGGGTGGGGGCCACCTCACTCTTTGCCGTCCGCTAGCGGACGGCAAAGATTCTTTGCCGTCAGCTGGCCGACGGCAAAGAGCTGGCAGACGGCAAAGAGCTTCTTTGCCGTCTGCCCTTTCTTTGGCGTCTGCTTTTGGGTAGCTGATGGCAAAGAGCTTCTTTGCCGTCAGCTAGCAGACGGCAAAGAGCTGGCAGATGGCAAATTAGCTGATTCCAGTAGTGATATACTCAAAATGTCTGGGTATAACAATCACTTGATTCAACTGGGAGTTAATCTTCCGGATGATAGCGTCATTGACAGAATTCTTCAATCACTGCCACCAAGCTGCAAGAGCTTCGTGATGAACTATAACATGCAAGGGATGGATAAGACGATTCCTGAGCTCTTCGCAATGCTAAAGGCTGTGGAGGTAGAAATCAAGAAGGAGCATCAATTGTTGATGGTCAATAAGACCACCAGTTTCAAGAAAAGGGCAAAGGGAAGAAGAAGGGGAACTTCAAGAAGAACAACAAGCAAGTTATTGCTCAAGAGAAGAAACCCAAGTCTGGACCTAAGCCTGAGACTGAGTGCTTCTACTGCAAGCAGACTGGTCACTTGAAGTGGAACTGCCTCAAGTATTTGGCAGATAAGAAGGATGGCAAGGTGAACAAAGGTATATGTGATATACATGTTATTGATGTGTACCTTACCAGAGCTCGCAGTAGCACCTGGGTATTTGAAACTGGTTCTGTTGCTAATATTTGCAACTCAAAACAGGGACTATGGATTAAGCGAACACTGGCCAAGGACGAGGTGACGATGCGCATGGGAAACAGTTCCAAAGTCGATATGATCGCCGTCGGCACGCTACATCTACATCTACCTTCGGGATTAGTATTAGACCTAAATAATTGTTATTTGGTGCCAGCGTTGAGCATGAACATTATATCTGGATCTTGTTTGATGCGAGACGGTTATTCATTTAAATCAGAGAATAATGGTTGTTCTATTTATATGAGTAATATCTTTTATGGTCATGCACCCTTGAAGAGTGGTCTATTTTTGATGAATCTCGATAGTAGTGATACACATATTCATAATGTTGAAGCCAAAAGATGCAGAGTTGATAATGATAGTGCAACTTATTTGTGGCACTGCCGTTTAGGTCATAATGGTGTAAAGCGCATGAAGAAACTCCATACTGATGGACTTTTGGAACCACTTGATTATGAATCACTTGGTACTTGCGAACCGTGCCTCATGGGCAAGATGACTAAAACGCCGTTCTCCGGAACTATGGAGAGAGCAACAGATTTGTTGGAAATCATACATACAGATGTATGTGGTCCGATGAATGTTGAGGCTCGTGGCGGATATCGTTATTTTCTCACCTTCACAGATGATTTGAGTAGATATGGGTATATCTACTTAATGAAACATAAGTCTGAAACATTTGAAAAGTTCAAAGAATTTCAGAGTGAAGTTGAAAATCATCGTACCAAGAAAATAAAGTTTCTACGATCTGATCGTGGAGGAGAATATTTGAGTTATGAGTTTGATCTACATTCGAAACAATGCGGAATAGTTTCGCAACTCACGCCACCCGGAACACCACAGCGTAATGGTGTGTCCGAACGTCGTAATCGTACTTTACTAGATATGGTGCGATCTATGATGTCTCTTACTGATTTACCGCTATCGTTTTGGGGTTATGCTTTAGAGACGGCTGCATTCACGTTAAATAGGGCACCATCGTAATCTGTTGAGACGACGCCTTATGAACTGTGGTTTGGCAAGAAACCAAAGTTGTCGTTTCTTAAAGTTTGGGGCTGCGATGCTTATGTTAAAAAGCTTCAACCTAATAAGCTCGAACCCAAATCGGAGAAATGTGTCTTCATAGGATACCCAAAGGAGACTGTTGGGTACACCTTCTATCACAGATCCGAAGGCAAGACATTCGTTGTTAAGAATGGATCCTTTCTAGAGAAGGAGTTTCTCTCGAAAGAAGTGAGTGGGAGGAAAGTAGAACTTGATGAGGTAACTGTACATGCTCCCTTATTGGAAAGTAGTTCATCACAGAAACCGGTTCATGTGACGCCTACACCAATTAGTGAGGAAGTTAATGATGATGATCATGGAACTTCAGATCAAGTTGTTACTGAACCTCGTAGGTCAACCAGAGTAAGATCCGCACCAGAGTGGTACGGTAATCCTGTTCTGGAGGTTATGTTACTAGACCATGACGAACCTACGAACTATGAAGAAGCGATGGTGAGCCCAGATTCCGCAAAATGGCTTGAGGCCATGAAATCTGAGATGGGATCCATGTATGAGAACGAAGTGTGGACTTTGGTTGACTTGCCCGATGATCGGCAAGCCATTGAAAATAAATGGATCTTCAAGAAGAAAACTGGCGCTGACGGTAATGTTACTATCTATAAAACTCGACTTGTTGCGAAAGGTTTTCGACAAGTTCAAGGGATTGACTACGATGAGACCTTCTCATCCGTAGCGATGCTTAAGTCTGTCCGAATCATGTTAGTAATTGCCGCATTTTATGATTATGACATTTGGCAAATGGATGTCAAAACTGCATTCCTGAATGGATTTCTGGAAGAAGAGTTGTATATGATGCAACCGGAAGGTTTTGTTGATCCAAAGGGAGCTAATAAAGTGTGCAAGCTCCAGTGATCCATTTATGGACTGGTGCAAGCCTCTCAGAGTTGGAATAAACGCTTTGATAGTGTGATCAAAGCATTTGGTATTTACAAGAAAGTGAGTGGGAGCTCTGTAGCATTTCTGATATTATATGTGGATGACATATTGCTGATTGAAAATGATATCGAATTTCTGGATAGCACAAAGGGATACTTGAATAAGAGTTTTTCGATGAAAGACCTCGGTGAAGCTGCTTATATATTGGTCATCAAGATCTATAGAGATAGATCAAGACGCTTAATTGGACTTTCACAAAGCACATACCTTGACAAAGTGTTGAAGAAGTTCAAAATGGATCAAGCAAAGAAAGGGTTCTTGCCTGTGTTACAAGGTGTGAAGTTGAGTAAGACTCAATGCCTGACCACTGCAGAAGATAGAGAGAAGATGAAAGATGTTCCCTATGCTTCAGCCATAGGCTCTATCATGTATGCAATGCTGTGTACCAGACCTGATGTGTGCCTTGCTATAAGTCTAGCAGGGAGGTACCAAAGTAATCCACGAGTGGATCACTGGATAGCGGTCAAGAACATCCTGAAATACCTGAAAAGGACTAAAGATATGTTTCTCGTTTATGGAGGTGACAAAGAGCTCATCGTAAATGGTTATGTTGATGCAAGCTTTGACACTGATCCGGATGATTCTAAATCTCAAACTGGATACGTGTTTATATTGAACGGTGGAGCTCTCAGTTGGTGCAGTTCTAAACAAAGCGTCGTGGCGGGATCTATGTGTGAAGCGGAGTACATAGCTGCTTCGGAAGCAGCAAATGAAGGAGTCTAGATGAAGGAGTTCATATCCGACCTAGGTGTCATACCTAGTGCATCGGGTCCAATGAAAATCTTTTGTGACAATACTGGTGCAATTGCCTTGGCGTAGGAATCCAGATTTCACAAGAGAACCAAGCACATCAAGAGACGCTTCAATTCCATCCGGGATTTAGTCCAGGTGGGAGACATAGAAATTTGGAAGATACATACGAATCTGAATGTTGCAGACCCGTTGACTAAGCCTCTTCCACGAGCAGAACATGATCAGCACCAAGGCTCCATGGGTGTTAGAATCATTGCTGTGTAATCTAGATTATTGACTCTAGTGCAAGTGGGAGACTGAAGGAAATATGCCCTAGAGGCAATAATAAAGTTATTATTTATTTCCTTATATCATGATAAATGTTTATTATTCATGCTAGAATTGTATTAACCGGAAACGTAATACTTGTGTGAATACATAGACAAATAGAGTGTCACTAGTATGCCTCTACTTGACTAGCTCGTTGATCAAAGATGGTTATGTTTCCTAGCCATTGACATGGGTTGTCATTTGATTAACGGGATCACATCATTACGAGAATGATGTGATTGACTTGACCCATTCCGTTAGCTTAGGACTTGATCGTATAGTATGTTGCTATTGCTTTCTTCATGACTTATACATGTTCCTATGACTATGAGATTATGCAACTCCCGTTTACCGGAGGAACACTTTGTGTGCTACCAAACGTTACAACGTAACTGGGTGATTATAAAGGTGCTCTACAGGTGTCTCCGAAGGTACTTGTTGGGTTGGCGTATTTCGAGATTAGGATTTGTCACTCCGATTGTCGGAGAGGTATCTCTGGGCCCACTCGGTAACGCACATCACTTAAGCCTTGCAAGCATTGAAACTAATGAGTTAGTTGCGGGATGATGTATTACGAAACGAGTAAAGAGACTTGCCGGTAACGAGATTGAACTAGGTATTGAGATACCGACGATCGAATCTCGGGTAAGTAACATACCGATGACAAAGGGAACAACGTATGTTGTTATGCGGTCTGACCGATAAAGATCTTCGTAGAATATGTGGGAGCCCATATGAGCATCCAGGTTCCGCTATTGGTTATTGATCGGAGACGTGTCTCGGTCATGTCTACATAGTTCTCGAACCCGTAGGGTCCGCACGCTTAACGTTTCGATGACAGTTATATTACGAGTTTATATGTTTTGATGTACCGAAGGTTGTTCGGAGTCCAGGATGTGATCACGGACATGACGAGGAGTCTCGAAATGGTCAAGACATGAACATTGATATATTGGAAGCCTATATTTGGATATCGGAAGTGTTCCGGGTGAAATCGGGATTTTACCGGAGTACCGGAGGGGTTACCGGAACCCCCCGGGGGTTAATGGGCCATAGTGGGCCTTAGTGGAGAAGAGGAGAGGCGGCCAGGGCAAGGGCCGCGCGCCCCTCCCCCCTAGTCCAAATAGGACAAGGAGAGGGGGGCGGCGCCCCCCCCCCCCTTTCCTTCTTCTCCTCCATCTTTTTCCCCCTCTTCTCGTAATCCAACAAGGAAAAGGGAGGGAGTCCTACTCCCGGTGGGAGTAGGACTCCTCCTGGCGCGCCCCTCCTGGCCGGTCGCACCTCCCCCCTTGCTCCTTTATATACGGGGGCAGGGGGGCACCCTAGAGACACAACAATTGATCGTTTGATCTTTTAGCCGTATGCGGTGCCCCCCTCCACCATAGCCCACCTCGATAATACTGTAGCGGTGCTTAGGCGAAGCCCTGCGTCGGTAGAACATCATCATCGTCACCACGCCGTCGTGCTGACGAAACTCTCCCTCAACACTCGGCTGGATCGGAGTTCGAGGGACGTCATCGGGCTGAACGTGTGCTGAACTCGAAGGTGCCGTGCGTTCGGTACTTGATCGCTCGGATCGTGAAGACGTACGACTACATCTACCGCGTTGTGCTAACGCTTCCGCTTTCGGTCTACGAGGGTACGTGGATAACACTCTCCCCTCTCGTTGCTATGCATCAGCATGATCTTGCGTGTGCGTAAGAATTTTTTTGAAATTACTATGTTCCCCAACAGGGAAAGGGGAAGAACAGAGCGAGCTCGGGTGGACGAAGGGTTTATGCAGGACGACCTTTAGCACCGGTTCGTGCCACGAACCGGTACTAAAGGTGCTGGAGGGCCCGGGACTGACAACATCCTGCCACCACTCACTTTAGTACCGGTCCGTGGCACGAACCTGTGCTAAAGATTCGCGACGAACCGGTACTAATGAGAGCGGCCGGCTAGCCGTTGGAACCGGCACTAATGCACACATTAGTGCCGGCTCAAAATCAAACCGGCACTAATGTGCTTGACATTTGACCCTTTTTCTACTAGTGATGATAACTGTTCGGACCAAAATAGAGGCCAATCGACCTCCTACGCTACAGTTTCCTACATGATGGGTTCGCTGGCACGCACGCTAAGGTGGCTTGGGCCATGTAGTTGTGCGTTGATGGGCTTTTATGGAACACCAGCCATGCGTCAGTTTTTATCTATGTGTTCGTTTTCTAGAAAATAAATCTATGCGTTCCTCCGTTGTTTCTTCTGTTCGTCATTTGGTTTCAGACAAGCTGATCCCAACACGTCCATACGAGTTCGTATGCAACATCTCATGTCTGAGTTCTTCCACGGCTCTTAAATACCTCTTCCAAATCAAAACAATATCCTGGTAATCAGCCTTAGCGGAAGGCAGTCTGGACACAATGGCCCTAAAGTGGGTCGTTCGGTATGCGGCCACGCTGACGCCATCATATCGCCATCTTCCGTCCACGTGATGGACCTCAGCACCTTTTGCATGATGGTCGCCCGCACCTTCGCCATCGCCGAACGGAGCCTCGGTTGCGTCGCAACGCGATCGACGGTGATGTACAAGCCATCGGCTTCCTCCACAGCGTCATGGTTGTTGCCCAGCCTTCCATCTGCGTTTTTCTCGCGTCACCCAGCCGTGCCTCATGCTGGTCTCACATGTATGTCAATACGTCGTCATGGGCACGCGCAGGTGGACTATGATAGGAAATAGAATAAGAAGCGGCTAAGAGCTGGAGTATGAGACTCTGCCAGGGAAACGAGCCACTGGAGGTATGAGGGGCACGTCATTGGTACGTGATTGTCTGAAATTTAAACACATGGACATACTTTTAGTCATTAGATTTTGATTAGCCATGGTATTGGATCTATGTGTTGTGTTGGTTTGCAGGCTACGCCCATACCTAGCTTGCCAGGAGGGAACGTCATCTGCCAAGTATATGAAATTTTTAGAGTTGGTAACGATTGTAACATTTGATGGAATGACCAAACTCCCAACCCTGCCATGTCCCGTCCGGCTTCTACTTACTTCCCTCGAACTCCCCCCTCAGTGTGACTTGCATCCCCGATGATGTTCCGAGGCCCAGTTCCTCGATCCGACCAATCCTGTGCAAAAACGGGTAGGAATATGCGGGAAGGTGTATGGACCAGATGCACAGTGTGAATATTGGATGGCGGCCATCATGTCCATTTCCATTATATTAGTGTTTTAAAGTTTTAATTTTGAAGTATTCCCTTGCATGGGCAGAATGAAGGGTGTGACATGCGGTGGCGAGCTCATTGACGTGGGATTGACCATGTCCGGGTGTGTTGTGCTCAGGCGAACACGGCTATCATCGTCGGTGAGAGTGGCAAAGAGGATAGGCACTAAAGGTGGGGTGACGTATTAAAATATATGACATGGACCTGTTGAAAGTTTTGAGTTATGCTTATTGGTCAAGGGGCAAGATAAATTATTTCTCCGTTGCAACGCATGGGCATATTTGCTAGTAATATGTAAAAGAAGTAGGCTGTAGACGAACAGTTGGAAAAACCCTTAGCTGCTGCTTGCTTATGGCTTTTACAATATTTTTTTCAATCCCTTTAACCTGCTGTACAGACCCGCTACTAGCTGATCAATCACAATTCACAAAAGAGATTGGGGCTCGCACAACATCTCAGTTCAGATGAGCGATGATTACACACAGTGTACTCTTAAATAAGCAATGTTAATGTGTGTCAGCGACTTATTCTCTTGCTTTCAGGAGGCGGATGGATGGCCATGGCCGGCACAAGGGTATGTACCACTAGCTAGATCCTCATATGCATGCACATACTAGGCTGCACCGGCCCTATCCTTTTCCTTGGCGTTTTGGTTTCCTGCTATGTGTGTTTATTATTAATTCACAGCAAAAAGGAACTTTAGAATTAGTATATCTAAAATGTACTACCTACTAGATAGAGGTATTTCAGTATTTACATACCCACAAAAAACATAGATGAATAGTTAGATACACATTGCACCCGCAAAAAAAAAGTTAGATACACATTTGGATCAGCTATGAAAAACTCCATGGAATTGCACAACTTGTTAGTTCTTCTCCATCGCAACAAATCCAGAGGGAATTTCCAAGCGCATATATATTTTGCCCCCACCGTCTGATGACCATCTCGTGAAGAACTAGAAGCTTCCTTTGAGCGCAAGTATACGTGCACTGAATTTCTTGGCAACAGCAAACTAATCGCTACGGAAGTTAAACTACCGTGGCATTCATTTTGATGCGACAGTCACGTCAAAAGAATCCAGTGATGCTCGAGATCTTCAGGCTCATGTGAAGTGGCATAATAATCCAAGTTAAAAATCATACATACGGACGAAATTAACCGTTCATCCAGGCAATAAACAGCCGTTTATTGGAGCTGTAGCTCGTAGCAGGCACAATTACTATAAGGGCGCTTGGATACGTTTTAGTCTCATGACTAAAAATAATAGGACTAAAACTTGCTTGCCTCACCCATGCTTGGATCCAAATACTGAAGAGACTAAAATCAAGTTAATGAGCATTTATTATTCTCCAAACCCCCCAATCCAGAACTCGCATGTGTTAAAGGAGAGGAGTTAAGTGAGGAGAGAGAGGACTAATCCATATTTTAGTAGGGGTACCCCTGACTACAAAAATTTAGTCTCACGACTAATTTTAGCCCCTCTTTAGTCAGGGGTGCTTGGAACTTTAGCCTCTTAAAGAGACTATTTTTAGTCAGACTAAAATAAGTCCCTTGAATCCAAGCACCCTATATAGCATCTAGCATGTCCTTCACAAATGGGCGTGTCACTGCAAGAAAATATATCATTTGCCACCAGATATTTTGTCACCAAGCGGTTTGGTGGCTGAAGATGTACTAATTGCAACCAGCTAATTAGTTCCATGGTGACCATAGGCCTATGTGTTGCACACTCATGACTTTGTATCCAGTGGAGAAATAGCAACCAAGGAGTAATATGCAAAAAGGCAAGTCAGCTTCCTAGCGTCTCCCCCAAATCCCCCAAACACTACCAGAAACTGAAATATTTCTGTGGTCAACATTTTTTCCTGTCAGGCCCGCACTAGCTCACAGGAAAATAAGGTTTTTTTTAGACAAACGGCAAAATGAGGTATATTCCTGTGTGCCAACCGAAGACTCACATAATTAGTAATATTGGTGTCGGCCCGTGCTCAGCCCACAGAACTAACCTGTTTCCCTGTCGTGGCTAACTCGCAGGAAAAAGAGGCCCATGTTTGGCGCTATGGAATTTCAGCTACGCGAGCCAAAATGAAAGCCCGTCCCGCCGCTTAGCCGAATTCTGGCCCGCCGCTCACCGAATGATATAAAGCCCTGGCGAAAATAAATCCCAAATCAGTACCCACCCTTATCTTCCCAGTCTCAGTTCCGTCCCAAATCCCTCGCCGCCGCCGCGCCGGGCTGCGCGTTGAATCCCTCGCCGCCGGCTCCGCCTCCTCCAATCTCTCGGCTGCCCCCTCCGCCATATTTGTAGGGTCATCGACCACGGAACGACCCTCTCTGGAATATCGCCGTCAACCTCCCTGCTGCCTCCGCGGGAGGGTCTCCGTCAACGTCGCCGCCACTGCCGTCACTCGGCCGCCTTAGCATCCGTCTCTAAGTACCACCCCGTTCCATCCAGGTAGCGTCCCTTCCAGATCTAGGCGCCACCTCTACTATGATGTTTTTTCACTTATAATAATCGATGTATATTCCCTTCTTTAGGATCTGTATCCTTCTGATAAATTTCATCTGTAAGAACCTCCGATTGGATTCACCAAAAAATAATAAGCATTTTCTTCTCCCTAATTTGTTGGGTACTAGCGGAAGCAAATGGCTCTATACGGACATTCATTTTGAATAGGCCAAAGTAGTTGAACGCTTCTCCTCTGCAACCATATGCTGCAAGATATTGTACTGGTACTAGAGCCAACTGCTTTCAGAAAAGGTTGTATGAGATCTTTTGCTTTCATTTCCAGGTTACAGGACTAATAAATGTTTTGGGGCATGATTTTCCTTATGATGATCTGTTGAATTTTTATTATTCTCCAAGATTGATTACTGTTTTTAGGTTGTATATAACAACACATGAGGCGTCCGAAAGCGAGACTTCTTCTTCGTCTGCTGACGACAGCGATGAAGAGGAAGAAGAAAACGACTCCCCACCTGAAGCGGGGAGGAAGAAGAGAGCGGCCCCCATGAGCCCGGAGGCGGAAGCGCCTAAGAGGGTAAAAGGCTCCCTCGCGGATAACTCTGCATGGGACGTCGACAGCAGTCCAGAACGACCTCGCCGGACCAAGCCTCGGGCCGTTTCGTAAGTACTAGAATTCGCAAAAGTCTAGCCTTCCTGGTTTGTAATATTCATATATTGTAAACTTTTGTCACTGTAGTCCGACACGCGACGGCTCTCCGTGATCCTCGACAAAGGATTCGCTGGACACGGAGGAGATGGCTAGCATGTATCCACCACCTGCTCATTCCGTCTCACCCAGGGGTGATGACGAGGTGGTGTCCAAAAAGACCTTCCCAGGTCGGGGGGAGGTTTCGGAGATCATCGGGGTGACGCCCCAGGATGACTCCTCGGACGCTGGACACATGGGGGAAAAAGCACCCATGGGGACTGGTGACGGGGCCCAAGTTCCCTTCGGACCCCAGCCGGATACCATTCCGGAAATCAACACGGCTCCGGGGTCCGGCGAACGGCATTCCCCACAAGGAGGGAGTGTGCCTGCTCCACCGGTGACCTCTGTCCAACCAGAGGCACCGGATAATCTGCTGGAGGCGCTACGAGGCGCCTCTATCGTGGATGAACATCGTGTCCTTATGGACACGGTAATAGAGAAGGTTCAGTTTGTTAAAAACGGACTGACCGAAGCCTGCACTAGCCTTCTAACAGGCTTTGAGGTAAGTCATGTCATTGTAAGAAATATCACAGTATAGACAGTAGCCCCTGATGCTTTGGTTGGTGTTCGGGAGGAAAAGCTGAACAGAGGATCAAAAATCGCAGGAGTCTAACGTGAGTTGTCTATGTGAATAAGCAGGTATCGCTGCAGGCTGCCACTGCCCAAGTTGATCTCCGGACTGAACCAGAAACTCGAACGGACCGAGGAGGAGCTCGGGCACGTGAAGAAGCAGTTGGAGGAGAGCCAAGGTATGCAGTAACCTGTGGGTACATTTCGAAAATGAATAGTCCGACGGGACTTAAAGTGTCATAAACTTTGTTAGGGGCCACGACCGAGGTGGTCGCCCTTAAGAAGGCGCTAGCCGAGGCCGAGGACAAAGCGGCCAAGGAACGCGCGTCGCGCGAGAAGCACGAGGCCTGGGTTGGCGAGGCGCAACAGCAGCTCCAGGACGCGATAGAGAAGTTTGAGTCCTTGGAGCGCGATTTTAAGGTGCAGGAGTCCGAATTGGCGAAGGCTCGTCAGAGCGCGCAGGATGCACGAGCCGAGGCCCAGAGCTCCCTCCAGTAGATTCAAGTGGCCCAGAAAATTGCGGCGGGTGAGTCTTGCACCATGCCGAGAAAATATGTGGAAAAAATGTCCCTTGTACTTGTCCTGAATTTTTGGTTTTCCAGGGGCATTTGCAGGTCTGCCGCACAGTGTGTCGGACGCGGCCGAGAATTATAGAGCCGGAGAAGGGATGTCAATGGAGAAGCTGTTCTGGTCCCAATATCTGGGATCCTAACATCCGGTGATCTTCAGCGACCAGCTAAAGCAGCTGGTCGAACTGCACAGGTTGGCCGAACTGGCCATGAAGACCTGATAGTCCGGCTGTGGCCTGCCGATTGTACACCTGTCAGCTATTTCGGACTTGTGCAGCGGCTGGTGAGTGCCTGTCCGCGGCTCGAAGCCGTGAAGCGGTCGGTCTGTATTGAAGGTGCGCGTATGGCTTTTGCTCGCGTCAAGACGCATTGGGCAAAGCTGGATGCCAAGAAGCTGATGACCGAGGGACCGCCAGAGGGCAAGGAGCATCGTCGACCCGAGCATTATTTCGATGGTGTCCTGGAGGGTTCCCGCCTTGCGGCGGAGGAATGTTTGAAGGATATTATTTTCCCACAAGAACATGTGTATTATCTTGCCATGTAATATGGAACAAGGATGTTATGTAGTATAATGTTTATGATCTTAAATTTTTACCTCCTGTGCGGCCATTTATTAAATCTGAGGGATGACCAGTCGTCGGCTTCTGCTCCCATGTAGATAGTACGGGGGTGTTCGGGATAAATCTAAACACTCTTTACTCACATTCTGGTCCTTAAAGGAGGTGTTTAGCGCAACGAACAAGGTAATCAGACTATGCGGCCTTTACCGCCCTCACTTAGCCATCGGAGTTTGACAATGAATAAAGTTGGCGAAGCCCCTGGTATTCGGAAGGCCGAATTAGGGGCGTTATACATGCCTAATCGGAAGAACCGAGTCTTCGCAAGAAGCGGAAAAAATCTCCAACGATTTGGGACCTCACGAACAGCTGACCAGCTCACGCCCTTTCTCTTCCTCAGCCCTTCCATCCTTGAGCTCCAGCGCCCATGCTTTAGCTTTTCCTTCGCTCGACAAAGTACTTCGAGGATGTCAGGATCCTGAGCTGGAGGTAAGTGGATGGCCTCTTCCGTGAAGAAGGATATCAAGGAGCTCTGGGAGGCCGGATATCTGGCGAAAGAGATCGCCCATCGACTCCCGGCCAAGGGACAGATTGTCCCCACTCCCGAGCCCCACGAGAGGGTTGTGTTTCTTACCCACTTCGTCTGCGGGCTTGGGTTCCCTCTTCACCCATTCGTCCGCGGGTTGATGTTTTACTACGGGCTGGATTTTCACGACCTAGCCCCCAACTCCATCCTCAATATTTCGGCGTTTATCGTCGTTTGTGCGGCTTTTCTACGCATCCCGCCTCACTTCGGCTTGTGGTTGAAGACCTTCAATGTAAGGCCGAAAGTAGTGGGCGGTCAACAAGCAAAGTGTGGAGGTGCCATGGTAGGCAAGTGTAGGAGATATGCCCTAGAGGCAATAATAAATGATATTATTTATCTCCAAGTTCATAATTATGTTTTATGTTCCATGCTATAACTGCTATGGTTCTCGAGTCTGCAATAACACGAGGCTCGGAGGAAGACTCATATGCACGTGTGGAATAATAAACGGTAAGAAGTATTCTTAGTCTGGCCTCTAAGACTAGCTCAAGTGTTGCATGATGGTTCTGTTTTCCTGATCATGGACATGTCAATGCCAGCAACTTTGAGGGCACAATGTTAAGAGAACATTTGTGTTGAATCAACCCGGATTGATGTTATGCTATGAGATACATTCGTCACAAGTTAATGGTTTATAACACAGAGATAGTTAATGTTTGCATAATTCCTTAGACCATGAGAATATCGAGTTTCTTCATGCTTGCTTCATGAACTTTGGGGTTTGTTAAACGTCATCCGTAACTGGATGGCTATTACGGCGGCTTCCGGGTTCATGGGAAAGTATGTTAAGTAACTTGATAGCTCGAGATTGGGATTTGCTCCTCCGACGATGGAGAGATATACTCGGGCCCTCTCGGTGTTACGGTGTCCATCATCGTCTGGCCAAGACACTTTGTGATTTGATCACTGGGATGCCGGAACACGGAAACGAGAAAAGAGAACAAAACCGGTAACGAGGTAACTTGCGTGATGGACAAATTGTTCGTCCACAGGGATGCAACAAATCTCACCTCGGGTGTTTGTGACATATCGCGAAGCAACAGGAATAGCTCACTGCAACTGGCGGTTTACTCGAATATTCATTCGTGTGGGTATAGGGGTCAATATGGGTGTCCACGGCTCCGATGTTGATCATTGATCGGAAGGGGTTCCAGGTCATGTCTATACTTCACCGAACCTATAGGGTCACACGCTTAAGGGTCATCTATCTGCTGAATACTAGACAGGGAGTCTGAGAGAAAATCACCGAAAAAGTTTCGGACACCGAAAAGTTTCGGACAGCGGAATCGTACCGCAGAGAGAGGTCATCGGATAAGTTTCGATGATACCGAAAAGTTGTTTCGGGATACACCATTAAGTGAAATTGGTTTCGGCACATGCCTGATAATTCTTGGAGGATGCCAGAATCATTCTGGAAGCTTTTTGGAATTTTCTGAGATAAAAACCGGAAATGTTCCGGAGCTGCCGGAGCCACTTCAGATGCATTTCGCAGATGAAAATCACTAAAACCGGAATTGTTTCGGAACGCGTTAAAAATCATTTTAGTGGGTAATGGAAATGTTCTTGGCCCACATAAATATTTTCAGTTCGATCAGACGCAGGAAAATGTCGTCGTGAATAGTGAAAATCAGCTTTATGGTTACTTTATGGAAAGCCACCTTTTGGGGCTTTGCTCCAAAAGATCTTGGGGATGACATGGATGGATATGAGCCATTTTTTGGGCCCCTCATAGGGGGGTGGCCGGCTACATGGGGTATCCCCCTTGGGGACCCTCTTGTTCATTCGTTTCACTCCTAGGTCCTTGTGGAAGGACTTCATTCATGTGCATTTTGGGTTTTTGTGTGAAACTACCCTACCCCTTGGGATTTCCTATAAATAGAGGTGGAGGGGCAGCCCTCCACACTTATCCCTTCTCACATACAAGTGCCATGCATGATCTGGCTTCTCTTTCCCTCCCAGCGAAACAGTTTCGTAGAGCCGAAAGGCTGTCTGGGTTCCGGTGGGAACTAGTTCTGGACGGCGAAGCCCTGCCGGATAGATGACACCGTATGTGTGCAACTCCGTAGAGAGATCGTAGTTTCGGTCTTAGTTCATGAGTGGCTCCCGACGGGCTGTCCGTGTGGCCGTCCGAGTTTCGAAGGTCCTCCCGAAGGGCTGTCCGAGTGACCGTTCGAGTTTCGAAGGTCCTCCCGAAGGGCTGTCCGCGACACCGTCCGGGGGGCTGTTCGACCGCCTCCCGGAGGGCTGTCTGAGGAGCAGATGAGAGTATACATCCTCGCGGTTGGGAGGTTGTAAATCCTAGCTGCGGGGATCTGCACTGCCGATCGTCATCGACTCTACTTCCCGCTGCGCTACGAGTCGGTAACGAAAAAGATCAAACCATGTATGCAGTCTCCATAGTGGTCCTGGGCTGGTGCGTAGGTCGGAAATTTTTTGTTTTCTGTCACGTTACCCTACAATGGCATCAAGAGCCGTGCTATGCGTAGATGCAGGTTTCGATCTAGAATACATGAAGATGTATGGGTATTGCATAATATAATTAGGTAGTAGATGAGATCTATTGCTTAAAATTATTTATGCGGGTGACAGATGAAATCTGTTACCCGACGTTCTTGTTGCTTCCCTAGAATTTGCGTTTGCTCAATCTCGAGACAGCATGGTGGAATTTGACAAAGTTCTGGCAATCCGTGATCCTGATTGATCATGGAAGTGCTATCAGTTCTTTGGGTTCTGCCGTAGTCAAAAGAAAGATGAAATTCGCAGATGAAAGGGCATTGCAGATATGATCTGCACGGGGGTCATGCGTATGATGAAGTTTAGTATGGGGCTCAAGATTTAATTATCTCCTGTTTCATACACCCCGAGATGTTAATCTAGCAACTTGAATAATCATACTTGATGATAAAACGTTGGTAGCTGCGGTTTAAGTGAAAACCTTAGAAGCCACGAAAAATAAAATTTTGCATAAACCGATTAGAGGCGTCTAACTTGGTTTTGCAGGATATGCATGTGATGTGGTATAGCAATGCTCATATTCAATTTGATTATGTATGATGCCTATATGATGTAATTAACATGACCTGCGTATCATGATTCGGCATGATGGCTGGAGCCATATGATTGTCACTTTAATGACCTGCGTGTCAACCTTAAGTAATGCACTTATTTTATTAGCTATAGAGATAGCAATATTATCTGGTGCATCAACAGGGTGGTGGCAATCTTCATGAAGGTGAACACCGACGCGAATGCCGAAGATGAAGAAATGAAATACTTCTCCGTCAGGAAGGGCTATACCATATCATGCTATTATGAATTGCCTGAGATATTTATCCCTTATGATGCACCCTTCTTGATTGCGTGGTAGTCGCTTTTTATTAGGGTGATCTCTCACTTAAAATATCAAAGTAGTTAGTGTTCACCCAAGTGTAGCACCGTCTGAAATTCGTATCTTTTCGGGGTGCGCCATGTACACATGAGCACGAACGAATTGAGAGGAATGAGGCGAGTGAGGTCAGACCTCGCAGCAAGATCACTTGGTTGTCTTTGACCTTCAGGCAGGAGAGTCCTGAGCTCAGAACACGCCCATCGAAAGATGAACAAGAATCACATAGTGATGTGATCGGCAAGTTGGCCTACCGATTGAAATTCGTGTCATCAGTGATGAACCCGTCAATGGCATCGAATAGAAATATGGATCTTGAATCACTCTAAATCAATTATGAGAGATATTGATTTGAGTGGGAGCGCACTGTTGAATTAACATGTTTAATTCTCAGTGTAATTAATTATGAACACTGTCTAAGTGTTTCTTGCAAAATAGTTGTGGAATAATGGCTCGCGTTTCCACCTTCCCTGTTAAAATTGAATAGCTGTTAAATATCTGGTTAAAACTTTACGTTTGGTAACGTAATGTGAGGATTGTCCTCAAAAGTGCCGAGAAGGATTTTGTCCTATCGCGTGCTTTCCGTATCCTCCCGCTAATGCTATGGATCATGTGACTCTCGTCCTTTGATCCAAAAGCTAGAATTCTGTTACGCTCAAGTGGTATGTTTGCTTCCATGAAACCCAAACTTCGAAAGTTGGGATAGTTATATGATATTCATGGAACTGAAAATTATTTTCAGATACAAACAAAGCAATGTTTGTTTGCAAGTATTAGTAAAAGTGTTTACTATGCATTTGACTGTTGGGAAAGGGATCCAGAAGAACGCCTGTCATATAATGAAAGGTGAATAAAACAACAACTTAAAGAGAAAGGAAGTGTCCAAAGGGTGTTAGTATGACTTACACGCCTAGGAAGTCCGGGGCTAACGCCACTCTTAAGTTGGGTGCTTCTTTTGCGAGTAGGAGAAATACTAAAAGTTAAACTGTTAGAAGTATAAAGGCAGAAAGAAAGATGACTGGAATATCCAGCTCATGTATGAATGTCATACAAGTTTTTGATGTATAGTAGGCTGGTCAAAGATATAGTTCTTGGGAATTATGGTTAAACATGTTAATCACTAATTCTTGGGTATTGTGAGTTAATCACAAAGATACCCGCTCGATTGCATTCAATTGCGAATCACTGTAAGAGCTACTATGGCCTAAAAAGACTAGCCAGAAATGAGGTTAAGGTATACACAGGGAACATAGTAAATGTTACTATACCTTCCATCGGTGTATTGCCGTCTGTATTTATTTTCATAATTCATTTAGAGTTTTACAAACTCTAGCCCATTGCATAAGGTATCTTGCAAGAAGGTTGTTCATAAGAGAATTTTTTATGTTCGATGTTATGAATAACACAAGGGCCATACTTTCATTATGAATGAGATGTATGTTATGAATATTGATAATAATACAATACCTCTGGGTTTACTTTCATAATTCATTTTAGAGTTTCATACACTCTAGCCCATTGCACAATGTTTGTTGCAAAAGAGTTGTTCATAAAAACAACAATTGTTGTTAAGTATTATGAATCACATGAAGGGCCATGCTTCCATCCAAGAAGGTATGTATGTTATGAATATTGATGGTAATATGATACATCCATAACACTGACGCTAAATGTCGCAAGACTAAAAGAATACCACACAAGTGTGGCACTACATTTGGTCACATTGGAGAAACCCGCATGGAAAATTCCATTATGATGGATTTTGAAGTCTTTTTGATTTTGAATCATCTGACACTTGCAACTTTCCTCCGAAAAGTGAAGTGACTAAAATACCGTTCACAGGCCATAAGGAACGAACAACAAACTTATTAGTGATCATACATTTGATGTGTGTAGTCCGATAAGTGTTGTTAGTGGTGGATTTATCTTCAGAAATGACTCAAGTAGATATATGGATATTTACTTGATGAGACGTAAGTCTAGATCTTTTGAAATCATTCGAAAGGTTTTCAAAAATGAAGTAGAAGTTATTGTAACAAGAAAATTATGTTTCTACAATTCGATTGCAGAAAGGAAAGTTTGAGTTACAAGTTTAGCGAATGTCTAATGAGTTGTGAAAGGGGTTTCATAAACTTGCACCTCCCGGAACACCACTTCAAGTGGAAAGTCCGTGAAGATGTAATCGAACCATTTATGACATGGTAAGATCAAAGATGACATAAATAAATTTGCCATTATCCCTTTTAAAGAGTGATGCTTTAGAGACTACGGCTTTTACACTGAAAAGAGCTTCAACAGGTCTGTTGAAATGAAGCCATGGTATGGTACGCCCAACCATGTTGTATCTTTTCTTAACATTTGGAATATGGGGCTTGTGTAAAAGGTTACAAACCTATTCCAAATCAGACAAGTGCTACTTTGTAGGTTATCCCAAGTCATTGGGTATTCCTCCCTCACTATAGCGAGGCAAATATGTTTGCCACAAAGAACGGTATGCTTTAAAAGAGAATGGTTCTTTCTAAAAGTTGAGTGGGAGAATAGTGCAACTCGACGAGATAAACAGTATCTTCATCAGATCAAAGGAAAGAGACCTTGGAAGAAATTCCAGAGTTTCCTACTGCGACTGATACGGAAGTCTCTACAATAAAATGTATGAACTTCGGTCGAACTTGCAGCTGAACCACGTAGGCAAGGCTCGTGCAAACCTCTCAGGTGCGCAAACGAGATATTGTTGTTAGACAACATTATACCTACGATACACAAGGAAGCGTTGATGGGCCCTGACTCCGGAATTGGCTAAATGCCAATACAACCCGAGTTAGTTTCCATATAAGTGATTCAAGATTAAAACCTTGATACACCTTCCAGAAGACTTAGAGTCTAAGGAATATTTATGGAACTTAAAACTGATATGGATAAAAATGTTTTATCCATAAAGCTCAACTTATTGAAATAACAAGTTCAAGAGTTGACTACGATGAGGTTGTTTTCATCATAGTGATGCTTAAAGTCGGTTCGGGTTGAACTAGCAAATAATACATATTTCAATCATGACATATGAAACATGGATGACAATAGGATTTCCATCTGATGGAAATGAAACCAAGGACTTGCATGTGTTACAGTCCAAGGCATTTTGTCTATCCAGAAGATGCTAGTAAGGGTGCAAACTCCAGAGTTCCAGCGATGGACAGTAGAGAGCAAAATGGAGTTGGAATCTTCATGCTTTGATGAAATGGTCAAAGGGGTTTGACTTCATCAATGGGTAACGAAGATGCTTGTAATTCAAGAAAGTAAGTGGGAGCGTAATAATATTTCTAAAAACCTTGTGTGCTTGACACATTGTTAATTGGAAATAAATTTCTTGACACGAATTAGGACTTCATTTGAAAATATTTTTTTTGATGAAGTGCTTAGGCTAAATAGCCTCAATATTAGGCATAATGATCTATGGAGATAGATTTACCTAATAGGGCTAAGCAATGAATACATATTGACAAGGTGCTAAAACCTTTTAACATTTAAAACCACCAAGGAGTGATTCTTGTCGGAGTCACATGGAGGAGTTTTTTGCAAGACTCGGTGTCCCAAAACACTGATGAGCAAAATACATGATGCAGATTCCACACACTTTTGTGTTTGGATTAATCATGTATTCCCTGGTATGTAAAACAACCAGATATGTCTGATACTCCCAAGGTGTTGCGAGTATGGATACCAAAGTGATCCAATTACTGATCATGGGACAACAGTGAAAGATGTCACAGAGTACTAGAGTAAGTACTGATGACATGGTTTTCTCGCAAGCAGAGATCATGAAGAGTTCGTTGTAAAATGTTACATCGATACAGTCTTCATCTTTTCTCCATGCGATTTTCGATTTAAATTAAGGTTTTTGTGTAACACACAATGTGGTGGCACAGTTAGTTGGAATTTGTTCAAACTAGTTACTATGGCGAATTCTATAACAAGGGCTAAGTATGTTGACGCTTTAGAAGCGACAAAGAAGATGTTGAATTATATAGTTCATTCATGAACTTAGCATGGTTCCAAGATGGCTTTTGACAATGGGACACTACTGCAGGTAGTTGCTCCATAACTCAGTCTGAGGAATCCAGGTTCGACCTGTGATTCACATACATACAAAGCCAAGTCCACACAAAATATGAATTTTGTGAAAACGTGAAAGCGCGAGGACATGCAAAGATACACACGGAGCGGAAGTCATCAGATCCGTTGGACATAAGGCTATACCACAAACGAAGCATATTTACACCGGTGTGCCACAGGTGTGAAGTGTATTAGCATTAACTAGATTATTGACTCTAGTGCAAGTGGGAGTCTATAGGAGATATGCCCTAGAGGCAATAATAAATGATATTATTTATCTCCAAGTTCATAATTATGTTTTATCTTCCATGCTATAACTGCTATGGTTCTCGAGTTTGTAATAACACGAGGCTCGGAGGAAGACTCATATGCACGTGTGGAATAATAAACGGTAAGAAGTATTCTTAGTCTGGCCTCTAAGACTAGCTCAAGTGTTGCATGATGGTTCTGTTTTCCTGATCATGGGCATGTCAATGCCAGCAACTTTGAGGGCACAATGTTAAGAGAACATTTGTGTTGAATCGACCCGAGTTGATGTTATCCTATGAGATACATTCGTCACAAGTTAATGGTTTATAACACAGAGATAGTTAATGTTTGCATAATTCCTTAGACCATGAGAGTCTCGAGTTTCTTCATGCTTGCTTCATGAACTTTGGGGTTTGTTAAACGTCATCCGTAACTGGATGGCTATTACAGCGGCTTACGGGTTCATGGGAAAGTATGTTAAGTAACTTGATAGCTCGAGATTGGGATTTGCTCCACCGACGATGGAGAGATATACTCGGGCCCTCTCGGTGTTACGGTGTCCATCATCGTCTGGCCAGACACTTTGTGATTTGATCAGTGGGATGCCGGAACACGAAAACGAGAAAAGAGAACAAAACCGGTAACGAGGTAACTTGCGTGGTGGAAAAATTGTTCGTCCACAGGTATGCAACAAATCTCACCTCGGGTGTTTGTGACATATCGCGAAGCAACAGGAATAGCTCACTGCAACTGGAGGTTTACTCGAATATTCATTCGTGTGGGTATAGGGGTCAATATGGGTGTCCACGGCTCCGATGTTGATCATTGATCGGAAGGGGTTCCAGGTCATGTCTATACTTCACCGAACCTATAGGGTCACACGCTTAAGGGTCATCTATCTGCTGAATACTAGACAGCGAGTCTGAGAGAAAATCACCAAAAAAGTTTCGGACACCGAAAAGTTTCGGACAGCGGAATCGTACCGCAGAGAGAGGTCGTCGGATAAGTTTCGATGATACCGAAAAGTTGTTTCGGGATACACCATTAAGTGAAATTGGTTTCGGCACATGCCTGATAATTCTTGGAGGATGCCAGAATCATTCTGGAAGCTTTTTGGAATTTTCTGAGATAAAAACCGGAAATGTTCCGGAGCTGCCGGAGCCACTTCAGATGCGTTTCGCAGATGAAAATAGCATAGTGCGAGTAACTTCAGATGTGGTGGAGCAGCTAGCTAAGGCTGGTCATAGTGCGAGTAACTTAGCAAATAACATAGCGCATTTCAAGACAAATTTGTTTATGTGACATGTAGTAGTTAATGAGGAAAGGGGTGTTTAGAGTAACATAATATGTTACTGTAACATAACGCAACCCAAAGCAAAATGAGCTACAATCTAATAAATGCAATCATCTATGATATTACCTCAATGTTATTTTGCACTATGAGGATAGTAACATAGACTAGTGTCTTATACATGACACTAGTCTAAGTTACTCCTCACTATGACTAGCCTAAGCGCCAACTCCGTCGTAAGTACGTATGTACCGGATTCTCATGCATGGTCAACCTCTACCCTGCCCAGCCTCTCGGTGTCGATCTTCACCAAAGCCAATGATTAAGCGTGTGTGGCCCCACGGCGCCGCTGAGATCATCATGTGAACTGATCAATCAAAATGCCGTGTCTAGTATCATGTGAACTGGTCAATTTCTACAAATAAACAAATAGTAACATGTGAACTGGAGGGTCTCACTTATGCCAAATGGCTATAGATTAATTGCATCAGACAGAGCTAATAATGTAATGGTGTGTGTGCATGTTCTGACGGTGACATTGCGGTACCGTGTGAACCTACGATTGCCATGCCAGCAGATGCACATGCTAAGCACCAGCTAGCCCTCTTTTTATTTTTATTTTTGCAAACATCGCTAATTTTTAATGAACATATCTAGCGTGCAACCATCATATATATCAGTGGATGTAGGAGCGTCTTTTGTTTGCATGGTAAAAAATTGCCGCCACCTACTTCATGTATTAACTTTTATAATGATCTTTCTAGCAGGAAATTGCTTGTCATCTACCGGAAATTGAAGAAAACCCGGCAGTTCCACATCATATCGAGGAAGACCAGAATTAAGAATGTGAGTTGATCGATGGATGCATATTCTATTGTACCAGTATGACAAGGATCGATATCTGGGACCGGCCAGCCGGGCCTATGGATACTGCTAGATACAGTCATTGCGGGCAGCATGGCTTACCATGTAGAACACTCGTCGCCTCCTCAAGCATTACCTATGCTGCACAGGCTATGGATGTGATGCCACGAGGGTATCAGGGCCTACTTGCGTGCAAATAGAAGCTTGGGGATGTACAGTGTGCACGCTCTTGCTCTAATAGAACTAGATAGATGGTCCACGTAGGCAGGACAGATCCTCTTTTTCTGGTGTCTCTTATTCCCCTGTACCTTTTTCACGTATGTTTAATGTTTCATCTATTGTCTCTCCGGGACTAGCTCCGGGCTTTTCCTTCATATGCCACATCTTTGAGTGTGATAGAAGATTGTTCTAACTACTATAACTCGATGCTCCATCACGAGTGAAGATGGGGCGGTATATATGCACACACAACAAGCGACGGGGGATTTATGGTTGATGGTTGTTGACTCAGTACTATTGTCATGATGTCCTCAAATTCAGGAAAGGTCTAGGTGATATATTTGTTGGTCATCCTTCATCTTGAGAATAACTAAACGTCTAGCAAAGCATGTACCCGTCCTTTAAAACTAGGTTTTGCTCGCTTGTGATCGTGGAGAAATGCACACTTAAGGTTTGGAAGCAATAATCAACACTACTCTGTTTGTTTTCAGAAATGATTTTTTCCCCTGAATTCTATCGGATTTCTTGTATTGACTTAAAAGAAACAATAGCCACAATGTGTTGCATCATATTTTTCTTATTTTTCCCTAGGTTTTAAGGAGTTTTAGCAACATACCAAAAATGTTTCTCCTCATATTTTCCCACAGGATTTTTGGAGAAGCCTCCTTTTAATAAGATAATATATCATGTACAATCATAGATTAGGAGGAATGTTAAGATTAATTAACACCAGTTAATTAGAAAGGAATCTGCACTTCCAACCATCATGTAGTTATCTCTCCGGAAAAATATATGGTTAGAATGTTATTGTGCCACTAAGGATCTTAGTATCGTTCTTCGTGCATTCGAATTGAAAAGGAGGTCCTAGTAAATGTTAGAATTTCTACGTTTTTCCTTTGAAACTCGGATCGAAGGAAATTTTTCTCAATGTTTCTCCGTTGCCCCATTCTTTTGAACAAAGTCATGGATAGTAGCAGCATAGGAAAATTTCCTATTCCTATGTTTTTCTTTCGCTTTTCTTTTGAACCAAAGGAGTTCTTAGAGAAATTTTCTATGAATTACAAAGGATAGTATACCTGAAGAAAATTTTCCTTTAGAGCCCTTTGTTTTTCTGCAATAGATTCATATTCATATACATGATTGGTTCCTATCCTTCACATTTCAAAGGAAAATAACGTTAGCTTGCATCTAATGGGCAGAATCCCATCCATTGAACCAGATAACAACGCTTTTCCTATTGAATTTGAGATACTACATGTCGATCCCATTTTCTACAACTTTTATATATCTATATATGATGAAATTACATGGCCTTAGGTTCCTTCAAAGAATGAGCGACAAAACTACTGCACCGTCACTCATCTGATCGGCCTCGCGGCCCGTCGCACAGCTGCAGCTTGTAGGCCGGCTCTAGTTGATAGATCAACTAGCTGCATCTCCTCCATGCAGGCACGGAATTATTAAACGATGGCGAGTGCCATCCAGGAGGAGCTAGCTAAGTGCCAACTTGGTCATACGTACGTACCGGATTGTCATACATGGTCAACATCTACCCTATCCTCTCCGTGTAAATCTTACTCAAAGCCAACAATTAAGCGTGTGTGTCCTGCGGAGCTAGCTGTGGCGCTGAGATCATCATGTGATCTGATAAATCAAAACACCGTGGCTAATTATTACTGTGCAAAAGAAATAACATGGTATCACTACAAATCAAATACTAACATGGCCTTCCCTGTGCCAAATGGTTGTAGATTAATTGCATCATGCACAGCTAATAATCATGTAATGTTGTGTTTGCATGTTTCGACAGCGACAATTGCGGGTACCGTGTCAAGCTAGGATTGACAAGCACCAGCTAGCTCTTTTTTTCCTTTAAAGATTGCTAATTTTTAATATATATTGTACTATTGTACTAGTATAACAAGGAACGATATCTAAGGCCTCTTGTGGATATAAAGGGACCGGCCGGGCATATGGATACGGTGTACCAGCTTCTTGTGGGAAGCATGTGCCAGATTAATTTCTAAGGCTTGCATGCACGGTCCACACTCCACATACATTAATCCTTAATATATTAGTGCACACGCCGAGAGCTGATAGAAGAGTAGAGGAGCCTAGTGGTCGACAGAAATAAGGGCATGCTCAACGGTAGCAGACAATGAAATTTGTGTTCAACCAGCTACTCCAAACCGCACCTTGCTTGGTTGATGCCTGTGTCGAGCACCCCGCCTAGTAGCTTATGATGGTCTCGCCCACAATACCCATCATCTCCAGATGTTCTAGCCTCTTCAGAATATGGTTCTTCTGTCAGAATGGCACTAGTAGCAGGTAATGGGAGTCCATTGAGCATGATACAATCGAACTGGATGCGTGGTCTACATAGCAACGATCCAGTTCTTCCCGATGTCTCTTATTCCCTTATACATTTTCGCATTCTTTTGATGATCATCTACTGTCTCTCAGAAATAGCTCCTCTTTTTTCTTCATTTTCCGCATATTTAAATGTGACGATAGAGTGTTCCAACTAGTAGAAGCTGATGCTACTGCTTGGGTGAAAATGGGGAGGTATATATGCAGACGCGAGGAACGAGCAGGTATTCATGTTGGGAGTTGTTGTATCAGTACTATTTAGTATTCACTTTAGGTCCTGTCATTGTTTAAAGGTCTAGATGAGGCGTTCCGTGATCGTCCTTCTTCTTTCGAGTTCGGCACAGTATTGTTCGGTCACCATGAGGCAGCGCCAAGTAAATATAGTGGCATATGCACTGCGGTTGTTGGGCGTTTTTTTTATGAAGACTATATAATTGCTCATGCGTTGCAACGGAATATAAAGATTCTAATATATGATTACCTTTCATATTTTAATGTTATTACATAAATAAATCTTTATAAATTCATGTCCATGATTTACCAAACTAAACAAAAATCATTTATTTCATGAAAACTTTTTGGCTTATAGGAGAAAAACATTTTTTTTTGGTAAGTAATTAAAAAGTGGGACAATTAAGACGGTTTTCAAGGATAACCGGTGAAAAAAAAACAGAGATGCGAGGGGAAAAATCAAAACGGAGAGAGGGGTCGTACGTAAGGTTGGACGAAGCAGTATGCCTGGAAGGAAAATGAAACCTATTTTAAAGAAAGCAGTACAGATTGGCATGAATGAGTAAGCTGATTTTTTTCCTTTGTGAAATCATGTTTGGATTGTGCTGATGTGTTGTTCATACAATCTTGAATTAATGTCATGAGATATTATTTTTTTTATCCAGGACATTACAATTGAATATGCATCACTTCTGAAATAAGGCAGTGGTGTTATCGAGAAATCGGATATGTATGAGAAGATGAAGCAAAGAAATGGCTGACATATCAGATGATAGGTATGAAAGACAAATGTTGGAAAGCTGATATTTACAGTGTTGGCATATTTTCTTCCAGAAAAGAACACTCAATAGCCATTTTGCGTTTTTCATTTCCCGTCCTTTTTAGTTAGGAGTAAGCGCATTCCCCATCAAAGTGACGCGTCCTTGATAAAGACTGGTACCAAACATAACGTTTAACAATTTGTGGGATTGTGGGTACACTACATCCACAAGAGCATGCGTAAACCATGGGAGCAACAATTTACTTATGAAATAGACGTCCAACAAAACTAATAGTAGCAATCTGAATGTCTAAAACCATATATTTTCCTTCAAAAATGGCATACTGTTTGATTGCGCGGTATATGAGTTTCTACAGTAACCAATAATTTGAGATGGAGTATGCATGCATGGTGAGAAGAAAAACATGCTATATCCTAGCGGTATAGGAGATCAATCAATACTTGAGTGGACACATAATCTGCGATTGACTGGTCAGCAATATACAGTGTGTTCTATCTTGTGTTAGTAGCATGCACAAATGAGAGTTCCAGGGCTTCCATTTCCACAGTAAAGGTATTTCTTGACTATAGTTGTGCTTAGACAAGAGCTAATGGGGGAGTGAAACTCTATGGTAGTTAACAATAACATAAGCCGATGAATGGTCCACTAACTAATGATCCTTTAGTTCCTAATGTCTCTCAGTCCGTTCAGTCCGTAATGCTTACTTAACCTTCTTATGTTCAGGACTAGCTCTGCTTTTTTCTCCACTGTCACGAGTATTTGAATGCGATGGAAGGTGTTCTAACTAGGAGATCTTGAGAGAAGATGGAGCGGTATATATGTGCACACGACGGAACCAGTATGAGTGTTCACAGCTAGAAGTTATTGGGTAAGTACTATTTTACATTGACGCCACGTCTTTATTTTTTGTAATGGTTTAAGATAGTAATTTGGCAATGGCAAAGCATATACAATTTTTACCATTAATGATGCCACATATATCTAGATTATAGAATAATAACTACGACCCATGAATAAAAAATTCAAAGTTTTGACACCGAAATATATTAGACTGTATATCTTGTAGTGTACACTAGAAGATGCATTTTGTAGGAGCGCGGACATTTAACTACCCATGCATCTTACTCAAGTCGATTGTTTATTTATTGTACCCCGATGGTCAAGTCTGTTCGACACAAACAAAAATAGTGAGGAACCAACCTGTGGTTTGCATCAAACCTGTGGTGACGCACAGGGCATCGACTATAGACGACTCAAGTATTACAGCATTTTTTTAATTAATTAGAAGCATCTGAGCTAGCTACTGATCAACGTTTGGCCCTTGCTAGCTACTGATCTGCGAATTCATCAACCAAAATGCCATGTCTAATTATCATTGCCATGTACTGTACATAGAAATTGCACACATGGCCGTCTCTACTGTGCCAAATGGTGATCAATTAATTGAATTCATGTTCGACGGCGACATTGCGTACCGTGCCAATGATCGTTATGCCAGCAGATGCACGGCATGTTCGTATAGCTCGCAAGCACTAGTTTGTCGTTGTTTTCTTTTGGGCAACAGTACTAGCTTTTTTGAATTACCAACTAGGCGAAGTGCCACCGGACGGGAACTTGGTGCTCTCGGGTACCCGCACACCCTATATGCGCAAAAAAATAGTAATTCAAAAAAAGATCAAAAAATTTCAAATCTTGTTTGGAATAAAAGATGATCAGGTATTGTACTCGTATAAAAAGTTTGGGCAAGAAATGATTCCTAATGACTTCAGGGCAGAAAAGATAAATTTATGACGATAATATAGCCTGTATAATACTTGTATATAGCGTTTTTTGCCAAATCTCCGACCCAGGATGCAGTGAAAGTCATTGTCTGACGAATCTTTTTACACGACTACAATACTTGATCATATTTGATACAAAAAAGATTTGGAATTTTTTGAACTTTTTCTAAATTACTAATTTTTTTTGCATATAGGGTGCGCCGGTACCCAGGTTCTCCTTCGTATTTTCCAAGTGCCACCATCCTATATCAGTGATGCAGCAGCGTCATTTCTTTGCGTGACAGAAGTTTTCCGCTACCTACCTTAGAGCATCTCCACTCGTTCGGCCCGCCAGCGCCAAGGCCGACACTCTTTCGGGTGCCGCCCCGCGATTTTTAGGCCCTCGGGGCGAGCTAGGTCCTAGCCACGCCCCCAGGTGCCGCCTCCCAAGGCGTCACAAATTCAAACGGGTTCATTTCCCGCCCCCATGAAACGCCACAAGTCTGGCGATCGGCGTAGTTCGGCGATCACGCTGCCATAGTTCGGTGTGCAAAAAAAAGAAAGGGCCCGACGCATCAAACGGTGGTGTCGGCCTCCGGCGTCGCAGGAGTCGGCATGCGCGGGCTGGGCGGCGTCGTCGCGGCTTCTGTGCTGGTCGGCGTCGTGGAGGCATCATCGCTCGGACTTGGCGGCGGCGGCGGCGTTGGCGTGGGCGTGGGCGTGGGAGTTGGGGCAACCGTCGACGGTATCTGGTTCAGTATGAGGCCGCGTTCCGCCAGGTACCACGCCTTGAGCTGCGGATCGTCACTCTGGAGCATGTCCGCCCCGCCCATCAGGAAAGCCAGGTCGGTGTTCCTTTTCATCGCGGCGACGTTCGTCCGGAGCAGGTCGAGCTTGACGGCGTTGTTCGTCATCAACGCCGACCACCGCGCCTCGGTCTTCTCCTCCCACTGGGCCGCCCGGGTCTTGGCGTCGGCGAGGCAATGCTCGATGGACTCGTGCAAACGTGTGGTGGCCGACTCGGCGCGTCCGGCTTGTACGTCTCCTTGGCCTTGGCGAGGGCGCGCCGGACATCTGCCCACTTCTCGCACTTGTCGATCCGCTTGAAGACGTGGAGGTACTTGAAGTCTTGGTCGCTACTGTCCTGGCGAAACATGGCGAACATCTGCAGCAACTGCGATGAGGAACAACAATCGGAGGGAGCGAACGCGGCGAAAAGAAAAGGGAGAGACCGGCGTGCCATACCTGATCCTCGACGCTGGCACCACTCTCCGGCCGAGCCGCAATCTCCTCGACGATCTCATGCCATTTGTTGCACGCCGTTTGGATGAGCCCCCAATGGTTTGCCATTGCCTTCGACCCGCGCTGCATGTGCACGCCTTTGAAGTAGGGGTCGAGGAGCTTGCGCTCGTCGAACTCGGCCTTGATGCGGTCCCAATACGTGTCGATGCTCTGGTTCGTGCTGGTGATCGGGTCGAAGCAGACGACTTTTCATGCTTCGGCGAGGCACTCGTCCTGCTTGGACGCCCACTTGATGCGCAGCTCGGCGGTCCTGGCCGCCCCCTTCTTCTTCTTCTTCCCTTTCCTCGCCGGAGCAGGCGCCGGCTCCTCCTCCTCCTCCTCCTCCTCCTCTGGCTCCTCCTCGCCGTAGTCGAGCGAGCCGTCCATGTCGCCGTAGAGGTCGATTGTGTCGTCTTGGGCAGTGAACCCGGGGCAGGCGGCGGCGGCGGCCGAACCGGCCGTGATGATGTCCTCCATGTCGGCCTCTGTCGCGTCGGTGTCGCCGAGATGTGACGAGGAGGCTTGTGAGAAGGGTAGCGCGCCACGGCAGAGAGGCGGCATCGGGGAGGATGTGTAGGCCGGTGGTGAGTAGGTGTACGGAGGGTACTGCACGCCGGCGAAGGCGGCTGAGGGCGTGCGCTGGGCCGGGTGTCCATGGGGGAAAGTGATGTTGGGGTTGTGAACCCACCGTGCGCGTCACCGTCGGCGTAGCCCGGCGACGCCGTGCAGCCCCAGGGTTGTGGCGACGACGAGAAGCCGGCCGGAAACCCGACGCTTTGCTAGCTCCAAGGCGCGTACGGGCCGTGGCCGCCGGGTGGATTCATCATCCCCGCGCGAGCCGCCTCGGCTTGTTCGGCCGAGCGCTCCGCCGCAGCCGCGAGCGCCGCGCTGTCCTGGGCCTTCTTGGCGTTGGCCCTGTTCCGCCGGTCGAGGGTGACAGCCTCCCGGCGCTGAACTTCCGCCCTCCAGTCGGCGTTAGACATGCCCGGGGGCTTGGACGGCGGCGCCCTCTGCTTCCTCTGCTTCGGCTGGGCGACGGCGGCGGTGGCATCCGTCGCGGCGCGGGGGACCACGTACTTCTTCGACGGCATGGCGGCCGGCTAGGAGGGGAGGAGGAGGAGATTGGCAGGAGGAATGCAGAATGGGAGGGAAGCCGAGGGGGGAAAGCGGGAGGAAACGGCGGGAAAAGGCCCTCCACTCGCCGACAGAGCGGGCCCGCGCCCCTTTTCGCTTCGGCGGGTTCGGCTGTTATTTCGGCCTAAACCGGCGCTAAATGAGATCCTGGGGGCGTGACTGGGCCGATTTTCGCCCCCTGCACTAAAAAATCGCCTTGGGGGAGGGGGGGCTGTTGGGGGCGCGGCTGGAGATGCTCTCATACCTTATAATATTCTTTCTGCATGGAGATAACTTGTCATCTTCCGGGAATTGAAGAAAACTCGGCAGTTGCAGGCCGAGAATTAAGAACCTGAGTTCATCGGTGCATACATGCATGGTTAAAAAACAGACATACTCTAATCCTTTCAGTGTAGTGCAGGTAGATTTTTTAAAAGCCAATTTTCCTAACTTTCGTCAAGTTTATATAGAAAAGTATCTGCATTTAGAATATCAAATGCGAAAGCTCAACCCGCTTGATTCATCATGGTTCACATACACACGCCTTAACAATTTATCGCTATACAACATAGGCGTTTAGGCAGAAATTTCAGGTGCTTGTGAGGCAAATCTGGTTTGCGAGTGTGGTTTTTCATAGCACGAGCTCCACGATATCCACATACTCTATGGCATTTACTATGACCAATTTTTGTAGGTGCTTGCTAATTTTTTTGGCCAAATAACATTCTTGGAGCTCATATAGAAAATAACAAATTGGTGCTCAAACTTGTGTGCACTGTTGAGCAGAACTTTTTTTTGTCTTGACCTCGTTGGACGTCATATGGGCACCGAATTTTGCTAGCATGTAAGACATTTGGTCATAATCAATGCCAGAAAATTTCTGAAATTTTTTATTTGTTTACTATTTTTTTTTCACTTTTACTGCTCATGGAACTCGAGCTAGATTACAACATTCCGATGTGGTTGCTTACAAATTCCACTGTGGTCCCATGTACAATGTTTGTCTATGCCACAAGTATTATCCATGCGATGTGAGCCTATGTGAGGAATGGATGTGCTCATGCCATGGCATCATGGCCGAAAGTGGTCTGAGAAATCACAGGCAGGAAAGTATGCAGTGAGCATGCTTTAATCCCCTGATACTTTTTTCACATACTTTTTATTGTTCATCTATTGTCTATGGGGAACCAGCTCCTCTTTTTTCCTTCATTTGCCACAAATTTGAAAGTGATGGAAGAATGTTCCAACTAGTAGAACTTGATGTTACATCTTGAGTGAAGATGGGGCAGTATATATGTGGACAAACACAAATGGCACGGTGTTCATGACTAGAAGATGTTGGATCGGTACTATTTTGCATTGACTTTACATAACACCTAGGTGATATGTATTTTCCTCATCCTCCGTCTTTCAAGTTTAGCACCTCTATTTTTGAGCAAAAACAATAGGAAAAGCCTGTACGACGCCGTTTTTATATTAACATGGAATTATGGATATGTACGAGGAATATAAAAAATAATTACAAAAGATCTAGCAAAGTCTGCATCACTACTTTAAAACTACATTGCTCTTTTGACGATCATGGAGAAATGCTCCTGAAAGTTAGGAAGCAATAACCAACACTCCATTGTTTGTTTTCAAAATTGATCTTGTTTTTATGCTTCAACATCCAATGGTCATGAATCCCTTGAATCAAACCTATAGTCATCTTGTCCTACCATTAGTAAGTATCCCGTCTCAATTCCCACCAGAAGTTATGACTGAAGTTCTATGGAAGAATAGGTTTCTGATTGATTCCCTTTCCCATTCAGAGAAAAAGTACAGGGCTTGCATCTTCAAATTAGAAACTTCTGACATTAAGTCCCTAGTGTTCAGTCTACCTTGTATGAGCAACCATAAAAAGTATTCCAGTTGGTATTGTTCAGTATCCATGAAGTGAAGTCCAAGCAAAGATAACAGTACCTGCACTGCGGCTTGTCGACTTTTGTAGGATGATCAACGTGTGATTTTTTTGTAAGAAAAATAGGTGTGCATGTTTAGGATTTTTTTTGAGAACTCATGCCTAGAGCTTGGCTTTGTGTTTTTCATACAAGCTAGAATTAATGTCTAGATGTCTTATCTTTCCTTCTACATAAGACATTCCATTTCATATGCATTACTATTATAATTACGGATTGATTTCATAATTTGCTGGCACCGTGATGTATAATTCGTTGTCATCCATAGACCGCATATGAACCTGAATATCAAGAAAACAATTAATTAATATACAAAATAATATGTCTGAAACACAATTTAAGAATAATGCAATGGGTTAATGTGTGCTGATTGCCATTATTTAGATATGATTGGTGTATTTTCTTCGTTGGTTTTTAATTGCAGGTCGCTTGCTTCCTTTCTTCCTTCTGGCACGCTGGACCTCGCCGGAGAAGAAGAAACCTAGCCAGAGAAGATAGCCCCACTATATATCTTAGGGGGAAGCCATTGCCCTACTATCTATCTTAAGGTTGGAGGTGCAGGGGATCGCGAGAGTTCTTCACTACTGCGGCGAGGCTTTGACGGATGACCGGGGCTGTACCTAGCAATGGTGGTGCTGGAAGGTTGAGGGGAGGACGGGGCGGTGCGGGGTAGCACCCGCCGGCTGCAGGTAGTGGAGGCTGGCGGTTAGGGCGGGGCAGGCTGGGGGCGTCGTGATGAGGACGGAGGAAGGGAGGAAGAAGATGAATAGTACGCGATCTATTTTGGATGGTTGGATGACGATCTGATGGTGCATATAAGAAGTTACCAATGCAATCATCTTTTGGGTACCTGACAAATAGAGGCTCCCTTTCTTCCTAGAAATTGTCAATACATGTCTTTTTTCCCTCTCTCTCTCCTCATTTTAGCTAAGTGCAAATGCATTCACCGGCAAGATGATGCAACCTTGAACAAGTTCCAATGTACACACAAGGACTAGCAATTTCTTCTGGGCTTCTCCTTACATTCCCAATATCTCTTATTCCCTGATGCGTGTTTCACCTTTTTTTCTTATGTTTAGTACTAGATCTTCTTTTCCTACCATTTGCGACAAAACGTAAATGTGATGAGAAATGTTGTACAATAACCAGTAAAACTCTGGAAATTCAATTTGGCTCTCGGAAAGACATGCTCCTTGGCCCAAATATAATTTTTCAAATGTCAAAAATATCAAGACAAAAATTTTATGTGATCTTAGTCCCATCCAAATGCTACCTGCAAATTTTGAGGAAAAAAGGTTAAGCGTTTTGGCCTATGCAAAAAAAAATTGAACACGAAATGTCACCCCAGTTTTGTTTTTTTCACTGATGAAACATTGCTGGTCTGTTTTGCATGAAACTTGTCAAGCATGCTTGCGACATTAACACGAACATCTACAAAAAAATCAGAATTTTTTTTATTTTTTCTGAATTTACTGTTTATCCGGGAGAACCAAAACGCCCCTCCTGTAAAACTCGATAGTACTGCTTCGGGAGATGGAGTGGTATATATGCACATATCATACACATGGTTAGTAGTTGTTGGATCATTACTAGTTTGCATTGAATCACATCCTGACTATTATTTCGAACGTCTACCATAAGAATTCGACAACTACCAAACTAATAGCAAGTGAACATCAAGTTCATACATATCGCTGCTCAATTTTTTAATTATATCCCTACCATGTTTCCGTGCCACAGTTATGGCCTAGAAGAGTACTACAGAAGCTACTCCCTCAACTATTTCAAAGTTTTGACAACGGGTTGCATACAAAAAAACATGAAAATACACCAAATTGATGAGTACATGTCAGCATAGTAAATATCATAACTGTGTCGATATTCATATACATGGAATTGCTTGACTTGTCAAGTATTGAAATTCAAATACCCGTGACGTCTTTGTGCTACAAGTATGGTATGAAATAGTAGCCACACCTCAACCATCGCATTTTACATAAAAATATGTGAAAGATTACACTATATTAATGAGTACATGGTAGCACACTGAATGCTATAACTACAGGATGCATCTTGTACAGACTAGAAGGAGTGTTCTACATGCTTCACTGCTGAAATCAGGCATTAAATTCCCAAATGGGTCAATCAACAAACGTACGTGTAAATTCTTCCATCAAATTGTATGATTGACCAGAATATCAAGCCAGCCAATGTAGGCTAACTTATTGGATGATGCATCCGAAACACAATATATACGTCCGAGCAACATGGACACGTCACCAATACAGATGTGCCAGCCTATGTTCAAAGATCACGCATACCGGGCATGGTTTTTTTATAAGTTTTGGACTATTTATCCATTTTCTTTCTTCATAACAAAGAATATTTGAGAAATATTGGACTTTTCTTCCATTCTCTTTCTTCATAACTAAGAATTTTCAGTGAATCTTTGGAGTTTCGGTCCATTTTTCTTTCAGAACTCATGTCTAGAGTGAGGATTTGTGTTGTTTGTACAAGCTAGGATTAATACCGAGAGATCGTATCTTTCCTTTTACATAAGACATTGCATTTCATATGCATTACTATTAAAATTATGCATTAGTTTCATAATTTTGTAAAACAACAATATATAATTCTTTGTCATCTGTGGACTGGATATATGAACTTGTACAATTGATTGATCATCTACGGACTGAAATAACAGTTCCAAAGTACAATTTATGACGAATGTAATGGGTTAATTAATGCTAATTACCATCATTTAGATCCTTGATTTATTGTCTTCCTAAAAAAAGTCAATACATGTATTTTTTTTCCTCTCTCATCATTTTAGCTATGCACAAATTTGTTCACAGCAAGGTGATGCAGCCTTGAACAAGTTGTAATGGGCAGACTTGACTAACTCTTTTATCTTGCCTTCTTCTTATATTCCCAATGCCTCTTATTCCTTGATGCTTTTTTCACCTTTTTCGTATGTTTAGGACTATATATTCTTTTCCCTCCATTTTCTACACTATGTGCATGTGAGGAGAAGTGTTGTATAACTAGTAAAACACGATGCTACTACTTCGGGAGGTGGAGTGGTGATATCATAAACGGCGTAGTGTTCATGTTTGGAAGTTGTTGGGTCATCACCAGTTTCCACTGAATTTGATATTTTTGTGAATGTCTACCATGGGAGTTTGACAACAACCAAGCTTATAGCAAGTGAATATCAAGTTCCTACACATCGCTGTTCGACTTTCCAGTCGTATGCCTACCACGTTTCCGTCCTACAATTATATATGGTATAGAACAGTACCGATCCCTCAATTATTTCAAACTTTCGACAACAGACCAAATACAAAAAGGTGGAAATACGGCAACTTAGGGCATCTCCAATGCCGACCCGCTAAATGGACATCGCATCAATTTTCTGGAAGATCCAAGCTCCCCCCACCCATCTCCTAACACGAAGTTGGCAGCTGGAGACAAGGGGACCAAAAATCCCTACGGCAGCTTCCAATGATTCTAGCGGCGGCACTAACTAGCCAATCTTCAATGTCATGGGCCGGAAGTGGGAGTGGCTATACCACCCTTGCAGCGAGTGCGAGCGTGCAATCGCGTTAAGCAACGCCCTATGGGCCCAGTGCAGGGAATAAAGGCTAGTTTTTCCTTTTTTTATTATTACTTATATATACATTTATAGATTGGAAAAATATTATATTTCAATTTTGGAAAACTTTCATCGCGCATTCAAGAAAATTTACATCTTGTGTAAAAAAATGTTCGCTCAACTTTTAAGAATGTTGATAGAATTTGAGAAAATATATGTGACATTCAAAAAATGTTCGTACACTTCCAAAAGTTGTTCATGACATTTTAATAAAAGTTATTACAATTCAGAAAAATGTTCTCATAATTCAAAACAAATGTTTCATACCATTCAAAAGTATTGTACCTGGCATTTCAAATACATGTTCACATATTCCCAAAATATGTAGGTGACATTTTAAAAAATGGTTATAGAATGTAAACAATGTTCACGTATCCATTAAAAAAACATAGAGGTGCCATTTTAAAGAAATAATTGAAATAAATAATTATACAATGTAAAATAAATGTTCACGTTGTTCAAAAAATGTTTACTGCCATTAATAAAAATATTTAAAGTGTATTAAAAAATGTGCAAAATATGTATTCGAAAAACAAGTACATTGTACATTTGAAAAATACTCAACATGTACCAAAATCATATTGGACGTGGACTCTAAACATGTACAATGTGTACTGAAAAAGTTATACATGTATTGAAAAAAATACTAAAGAGAACTAATGAAAAAGTAGAAAAAAGAAAAAAAAGGTAAAGAAAAGCAAAAAAATAGAGAATTCAAAGAAAATGGGTGACGAAACCCAGGAAAGCAAAATAATAAAGAAAATTAGTGAAAATCGAAGAAAGAAACACAAGAAAACCAAAGAAAAGAAAAGAAAAACCCCAAAGATAACCGGTGAAGAAACGCACAAATACAGAAGAAAAACTGAACTGAAGGAACAAAAATAACAAAACTGGAAGGAAAACGAGAAAAAGCAGAAAGAAAACCGTGTTACTAGGCCGGTCCGCTCAGGAAAGTCCTTGAGGTGAGACTATCATTGGACTCGCAATAGGCAAGGATTAGCTGTCGCGGTCAGAAGCTCCTAAACCGTCCGCCCGAGCGCTTTGATTATAAATTGGCGTAGTTCGCATGTCCTCAGTTAACGATAGCTAGAGTAACGCTCGTGCAGAGTGATGTACTCCCTCCGCTCTTAAATATAAGTCCTTTTAAAGATTTCAATATGCACTACATACATAGCAAAATGAGTGAATCTATACTGTAAATTATGTCTATATACATCCGTATGTAGTCCGTATTGAAATCTCTAAAAAAGACTTATATTTTAGAACAAAGGGAGTATATATCATTTGTGCCACTGCTACAGTAATAACTTAGCTCGACTGGTATGCTCGACTAGATTGGGCTGAGCCTACATGAAAGGGTTGCCATTCAAGACATGCTCCTTATACGGCCTTCTACCGTACTGGGCTGGCCCATTATTGGTTACCTTTTTCCGTCCATGTTTTTATTTCGTCTATGATGTTAGCCACTGTCAAGTTGTGAAGATCATCCTATCCAACAACAAAATGTCGTGTATATATTTATGGTGTGGTGTGAAAAGTAGGACTAAGTGAGAAACATATATGCCCAAGCTCGATTGATCTGTTGTGTGGTGCCTGCGTGCAAGTGACGCGATCGGCAACTACTCCATTTTACAACTAACTAATGAGCTGCATGATGGGTCAAACAAACCAAGGTATACTCCACGTGTCTATTAATTTATTTGTCCATGTGAAAGGTGTTTCATCCAATGGCTTTGCCAGATGCAACCATCGATCGATCGACGACCAGGCCAAAGTTGATCAACCAAAGATAACTAAGCGTGTGTCCCTCGTCGATGCCGCTCACTGAGATCACCATACGAAATGATCAGTCAAAGGGTATGTCGTGTCTAATTAACATTGCCGTCTACAAATATATGTACCTAGCAAAAGAAAGTATATGATCTTTACACGGTATGCCTATGTACCGTACAACATACGGCGTATAACATGGCATATACACACAACTACATTTCAAACGGAAGGAGTACCATATAAATCAGGAGCGGGCAGGCTGGTCTATGGACCTCCCTGAAATTTCCTATTCCTTTATATATCTGCAACAAACTTGTGATTGCGCGCGAACCTCTACTTCATGCTACGTAATGCATTGTCTTCTTGCAATAGTGGCGGTTACTGGTTACAGCCAAGGATCACGGCATCCGCGACAATATCATCGCCAAGCTTCAGGGCGTGTTACATCGGCTAGACCCTTTCGCTCTTTTCTTCTGGTTGGGTCTTTTTATGCTATGAGCCCAACACATCGCAAAAAAAAAGACTATTGTTGTTTTTCTTTGGTACCTTGTACTATTTTCTATTGGTTGGTGCTTCGTCTATAAAACGGGCCTGTGGCCTGGTTTTCTGAGTTCGGTGGTAACTATTCATTGAGTTTGAACAAATGGATATTTTTCGTGAAGGATATATTCGTTTTCCTTAATTTGAAACATAACGAGAGCCTACTAAGTCATCATGTGTATGTTATGTTTCCTATGCGGCCAGCCGGCTCTAGTGGATGATGAGCTGTAGCTGCATCCTCCCTGCAGACACGGAAATATTGTCTCTTAACATGTTGTGTTGCCGTATAACACGATATGCATCATGTAGTATGCGACCGCGGCGTGATGGAGACGCGCGCTTAGATTACTGAACACTAAGTACTTAAATTACCTTGATTGTGATGTGTTTGCCAACCAGCCTGCCTGGATGTGTCACGCAATTGACAACGGAAGTACAACGCAATTTACTTAATTAACCAATGCTGGGTGTGACAACCCATGGATAACCATGAGGAGAGCTCACCAAAGCTAATAATTAAGCTTTTATGGCCGCTGCAACTACTGCCGCTGAGATTGTGAATGGATCAATCATCAAAAGGCAGTGTACGCTGTACTACGAAACAGTAACATGGTGCAGATGCCAATTGGCAATCAAGTGCAGCCCTGTATATACAACACGGCTGACCCTGTGTGTGTAGATGTTCAGACGGAAACATTGCCGTACCATAGTATGCCAGCACATACACATGCTAGTACTGGCTAGCGACCATTGGATGGTTAATCTTTAATTAACACCAAGCATATGCAACCGATCCCCTATCGTATGAATCCTTAAATCCTCCCTTAAATCTTAACTCCTTATATTTAACTTTCTACAAGCATAGCATGTTTGAAGAGGTAACAGATTTTAAGGGACCAGCTAGAGTTTCCCTTTGGTTCTTTTGAAAGAAAAAGACACATTACGATCGACTGCACCGTCACTCATCTGACCGGCCGAGCGCGTCGCAGAGATGCAGGCCGGCGCTACTCCATGGATCAACTAGCTGCATCTCCTATGCTGCGGGCACGGCATTATTGCACGATGGCGAGTGTCATCCAGGTGGAGCCAACTTGGTCGTACGTACGTACAGGATTGTCATACATGGTCAACCTCTTCCCAGGCTCTCCGTGTCGATGTTAACTAAATAAAGCCAATAATCAAGCGTGTGTGGCCCCTACAGCTAGCGGCGCCGCTGAGATCATCACGTGAACTGATCAATCAAAATGCCGTGTCTAATTGCTACTCTACATAACATGGTGTCGGTCTCTACAAATAAACAAATATTAGCATGCCCGTCAAGAAAACAAATTAACACGCGTCGAGAGGAATCGATATCTCCACTCCATCCATCTATCGACCGATGGACGCGTCGAGAGGAATCGATATCTCCACTCCATCCACTCTTGCACACTGGAGAGGGATCCACCACGAAAGGGAACTCTAAGGCGGTAGGAGCCGATGGCAAGGCGATCGTGCACCTACGCTAGGGTTAGGGTTTCGGCTTCTCGGGGGTGGTTGGAATCTAGCAGCGGCAGGGGGCGATGGCGCTTTCCATGGCCGCGGGCTGGGAGAGGTTGTTCTCGACTGTGGACGACGTTCATGGCGGGGACTATGGATGGCAAGCTGACGGGGGCTGCGCGGGAGCAGGCGGACACTCCAAGGGCGGCGGGGCCTACTTCGGCGGCAGGGGTGACGGCGCCCTCGGCGTCGCTGGCGACTTCGACAGTGGCGGCGACCCCGAAGGCGCGGTGTATGAGTGGAACTGCTAGCGGGGGGTCTTCTCGATCTTCCGCGGAGAGCAAAGGATGGGGGGGGGGGTGTTGATGGAGGAGGCAAAAGGTTTTTTCTTTGAAGATCTAGTGGCAGGGTTGCCGAAGTGTACTCGGTGGTCGGCCGGCGGTAAGGTCTGCTCATCTCGCCCCTTTAACAAAACAGTACTGGAAAAAACCATGCAGAGAGCCTGGGGTTTGCATCGTGAAGCACAGTTTAGGGATATGGGCTCTAATATTTTTATTGTGCATTTTGGAAGCGAGGGTGATTACAAGCATGCTTTGAACAACGGCCCGTGGCAATTCGATTTCAGTGTTTTGATCTTAAAAGAATACAAGAGGAAGACGAGGCCTTCTGAGATGATATTTGATACGGTGGATATTTGGGTTAGGGTTATTGATCTCCCGCCGAACAAGAGGACAGAGGTGTATGGGAAGGCTTTGAGAAATTGGCTTGGTGAGGTTGTGAAGGTGGATGTGGATGTAGATGGCTTTGCATGAGGCAATCAGCTAAGAGTCAGGGTGAAGATAGCTGTTCATGAGCCCTTGGTCAGAGGTTTCTACTTGAAACAATCCAAGGATGATAGCAGCTGGGTACATTACGACTGCACCGTCACTCATCTGACCTGCCGAGCGGGCCACACAGATGCAGGCCAGCTCTAGTCGGTCGATCAACTAGGGTGTGTTTGGTTACATTGCCAATCCAGCATGGCCCGGCGAGCCTGGCTCTAGTGAGCCGGTTTGAGGGGATGCAGGCAAAAAGACCCCAGATGCACATAGTTTGGTTGTCTGCATGTATCTAGTTGCATGAGACAACCATTTTTGACCCAGCGTTTGGTTGCCCGCATTGCATTAGGCACACATATGACATGGTGTTTGATTGCAACCTGCATAAGGTGTTGTCACCACTTCTAACTAGTGGTGAGCTTACCACACACAATTTGAATATGTAGTGCTAGCTAGCTAAACAAATGACAGTTCATCCTAACTACAATCAAATGACAGTTCAAATTATTAAGAGACATTGGCTAAATAGGGGATAGTTCATCGGTGTTGTTGCTACCAGATCTTCCTCTTCCTCTTCCTCTTCTTCTGCTTCTGCTTCTGCTGCTGCTGCTTCTTCTTCCTCCTCTTCTTCAAATCCTGCACTGACCTCTGTTAAGCCACATTGCCTCTGCCCACTCCAACCTTTTGTTCTTCCAAGCGTCATTGTCAAATGTCTCCACACCATGGCCGGAGCTAACAACATCGTCAGGCTCGACCTCTTCCTCCTCAGGCACGTGTTCATCAAAGCCACACTGGAGGCTCCAGTTATGCATAATGCAACAAGCAAGAACAAGCTTAACCTGAGTGAAGTATGGGTGGAATGACTTCTGATCCAGGATCTTAAACCTATTCTTCAGAGCTCCAAATGCCCTCTCAACAGTTACTCTAAGGCTGGAGTGTCTGAGATTAAACTGCTCCTGTGCAGTCCTAGGATAGTTCCTACCAGAGAAATCGTTGAGATGGTACCTGGTTTTCCTGAAGGGTGGAAGAATACCCAGCCGACATGCATAGCCAACATCTCCAAAGTAGAACTTGTCGTCGGGGATGTTGATCCCATCAGGTCGACTCATGTTGTCACTGAGAATGTTAGCATCATGCGCTGACCCCTCCCAGACAGCCAGCACATATGTGAACTTCTGATCAAAGTCAACAGCAGCAAGCACATTCTGGCTTCTGCAGTGCTTCCCCCCCCCCCCCTGTATGCCACAGACTGTGACCTAAGAACTCTGGCAGTGACATGAGTACCATCTATTGCACCAATGCAATCCTGAAAATTGCATCACAAGCCTGTGTTAGTGCTCAACTTGAACAATACAAGCATATCAAGCCATGAAAAGTGTATTGTCAATGCTCACCTTGAAGTATAGATACCATCTTGGGCTTCCGCAGATCTTGGGTGGAGTCTGGCCAGATGGTATACTGATCATCTCTCCTCTAGGATCCCCAATAGCAAAAAGCACCTGCTTGAAGTACCTAGAGATGGTCTCCATTGATCTCCTGAACGTATTGTGAATGACCCTGAACCTCTGGTTATGGCAAACAACATGGAGGAACATAGCCACTTGCTCTTCGACACTGGTGTTGATGTTATCTTGTAGCAGCCCCTGCTCCTGAAGGTCTCGACAAGCCTGGCAAATGGTGCTCTTTTCATTCGAAGCATCCACAGATCCTCAACATCATTGCAGTTGTAGATGTAGTTCAAATTTTGGATCCTCTCCTGTTCCCGGATAAACAATGGACAATAGCGGATCAAAGGTCTCCCAGCACGACGAACAGCTCTCTGGTGCATGAACATGACCCATGCCTGAATCACACTAATTAGTGCTGCTGCCTCAATTATCAGCCCCATCCATGCGTCCATAACCTAGTTGACATCGACGGTTCGTTCAGTGGGAAATCGATCCTACATGTAGCCTAACGGCCTAACCACCGAGCTAACAAAGGGGGGAGGGGGTGCTGCTTACCGACATCAGAGACGAGGACGGCATAGGGGGAGCCATGCCACAGACAAGGTCGACCAGACGGTGGCCAACAGCAAGGGGAGCACCAAATCCACCGCAAACGCCGTCGCCTATTCCGCCGCCGCCGCCTCTAGCATAGATCTGAAATCGCAGCTGCCGCCGGTGGTGAGGCTGTAGGGAAGAAAGAGGGGTAGTGGCTATGGGTGAGCGAGTGAATGCGGAGTGAGGCTAGATTTGGCGTCGGGATGGCGCGCCAGATTTCCATCTCCCGCCATCCCCCCTCACCCTCGCGTCGCACCCGCTCGTGCGACCTCGCGCCGCACTCAGCCTGGCTCGCGAGAAACTGTCGATCCGAGCGTTTTCAGCGAGCCAGGCTCTGAGCTGCTTTGAGAAGCGTGCAATGCAAGCCCAACAGTGAATCCAGACAACCAAACAGGCCTCTTCCTTCGTGCGCGGGGCTGGTTGGACTCGTTGCGGTCAACCAAACACACCCCTAGCTGCTTGTCCTCCGCTGCAGGCACGGCATTATTAAACGATGGCGAGTGTCATCGATGGAACTAGCTATCTCACGACCAACTCGATCGTACGTACGTACGTACGTATGTACCGGATTGTCATGCATGGTCAACCTCTTCCCAGCCTCTCCGTGTCGATGTTAACCAAAGCCAATAATTAAGCGTGTGTGGCCCCTGCAGCTAGCAGCGCCGCTGAGATCATCATGCGAACTGATCAATCAAAATGCCGTGTCTAATTACTACATAACATTGTGTCGGTCTCTGCAAATAAACAAGAGTAAAATGCACCATAAGTCCTAAAACTATTGAAGATGTGTTAGTTTAGTCCTATAACTTTGAAACTGCAGTTTTGGGTCCTAAAACTATTGAAGGTGTGTCAGCTTAGTCCTATAACTTTGTAACTATAGTTTTGGGTCCCAAAATTATGTAAGTTTGTTCATCTCAGGTCCTAAGCTTGCATGGCTAGCATCTATGGTGCATTTTTTCAAATGAGCTCTTTATATGTGTTTACTTTCCCAGAAGTGGTCCATACACTTTGACGTCACAATGTGTGTTGCAACATGCACGTCCATCACCTGTGTGGCCAGTCTACTCTCCTCGTTGGAGCTCAAGCCATCATGCCACTCATTGCCTGTAGTTTCAAAGTTATGGGACTAAACTGACATACCTTCAATAGTTTTAGGACCTAAAACTACAGTTTCAAAGTTATAGGACTAAAATGACACACCTCCAATAGTTTTAGGACCTAAAATTGCAGTTTCAAAGTTATAGGACTGAATTGACACACGTCCAATAGTTTTAGGACTTATGATGCATTTTACTCAATAAACAATACCCGACAAAAAAATATTAACATGGTGCAATCACAGGGTCTCTCTGTGCCAAATGGTTGTACTCCCTCCGTCCCATAATATAAGAGCGTTTTTGCCCTACGCTAATGTAAAAAATACTTTTATATTATGGAACAAAGGAAGTAGATTAATTTCATCAGACACGGCTAACAATGTAATGAAGTGTGCATGTTCCGACGGCCACATTGCTGTACCGTGTCAAGCTAGGATTGTCATGCCAGCAGATACGCATGGTAAGCACCAGTTAGCTCCTTTTTTTCAAACATCGCTAATTTTTAAATAATACCTAGCGTGCAACCATCATGTAGCAGTGGATGTACGTAGGAGCGGCATTTGTTTGCACGACATAAAACCGCAGCCACCTACTTCATCTATTCACTTTTATAATGATCTTTCTACCAGCGAATTCTTGTCATCCATCAGAAATGGAGGAAAACCCGGCAGTTGGACATCATATCGAGGCACACCAGAATTAAGAATGTGAGTTGATCGATGGATGTATATGTGGCGGCAAGAGGAAGATATTCTATTGTACCAGTATAGCAAGGATCGATATCGGGGACTGGCCGGCCGGGCATATGGATACAGCATACCAGCTTCTTGCCGGCAGCATGAGTGATATTTGTAAGGCTTACCATGTAGAACACTGGTCGCCTCCACAAGCATTACCTATGCCGCGCTGGCTATGGATGTGCTCTCACGACGCCATCAGGCCCTACTTGCGTGCAAATAGAAGCTTGGGAAAGCGCAGTGTGCATGCTCTCGCTCTCATAGAAGTTGACGGATGGTCCACGTAGGCAGGACCGCTCCTCTTTTCCTGGTGTCTCTTAGGCTAGTCATACTGGGGAGTAACTTAGACTACTGTCATGCATATGACACTAGTCTTTGTTACTATCTTTATAGTGCAAAGTAATATACAAGTAGTATCATAAATGATAGCATTTATTACAATATAGACTCATTTTGCTTTGGGTTGCGTTATGTTATGTTACTCAAAACACCTCTCTCCTCATTAACTATATGCCACGTAAGCAAACTTGTCTTGAAATGCGCTATATTACTTACTAAGTTACTCCCACTATGACCAGCCTTATTCCCCTATACCTTTTTCACGTACTTTTAATGTTTCATCTATTGTTTCTCCGGGACTAGCTCCTGTTTTTTCCTTCACATGCCACATATTTGAGTGTGATAGAAGATTGTTCCAAGTAGTAACTCGATGCCACATCTCGAGTGAAGATGGGGCGGTATATATGCACACACAACAAACGCCGGGGTATTTATGGTTGATGGCTGTTGATTCAGTACTATTGTGATGATGTCCTCAAATTTTGGAAAGGCCTGGGTGATATATTTCTTGGTCATCCTTCATCTTGAGAATAACAAAACGTCAAGCAAAGCATGTAACCGTCCTTTAAAACTAGGTTTTGCTCGCTTGTTATCATGGAGAAATGCATCCTGAAAGTTTGGAAGCAATAATTAATACTTCTCTGTTTGTTTTCAAAAATGATATTTTTCCTCCGAATTCTGTGGGTTATCTTGTATTGACTTAAAAGAGACAATAGCCATTACGTCTAGCATCATATTTTCCTTATTTTTTCACTAAGTTCTAAGTAGTTTTAGCAACATACCAAAAATGTTTCTCCTATATTTTCCCAAAGGATTTTAGGAGAAGCCTCTTTTTAGTACTCATCTGATCTGTCGCACGGCTGCAGCGACCCATTTTCCCAACTTCTATATTTCTATATACTATGAATTTAACATGGCCTTAGGTTCCTAGAAAGAACGAGCGACAACACTACTACACCGTCACTCATCTGAACGACCGAGCGGTGCGTTGCACGGCTGCAGCCTGCAGGCCGGATCTAGTTGATAGATCAACTACCTGCATCTCCTCCCTGCAGGCATGGAATTATTAAACGATGGCGAGTGCCATCCAGGAGGAGCTAGCTAAGTGCAACTTGGTCATATGTACGTACCGGATTGTCATACATGGTCAACATCTACCCTAGCCTCTCCGTGTTAATCTTAGTCAAAGCCAATAATTAGACCTTGTACAATGCTAGGTGCTTACGGATATGTTTAGAAAAATAAATCGGATTATCTGAAGCATCGGTGCCTATTTCTAAAGGACATGTACTTACTTAAACGTCTATCATGTATAAATACACACTGGTGCTTGATAAATGCCTGGTTTATGTTTCTAAGCACCTCATGTAAGCATCTTGCATTGTACAAGACCTTAAGCGTGTCTGTCCCGTGGAGGTAGCTGCGCCGCTGAGATCATCACGTGAGCTGATCAATCAAAACAGTGTGGCTAATTAATACTGTGCATAAGAAATAACATGGTATCCCCACAAATCGAATACTAACATGGCCTTCCTTATGCCAAATGGTTGTAGTTTAATTGCATCAGACACAGCTAATAATAATGTAATGTTGCGTGTGCATCTTCCAACGGCGACATTGCGGTACCGTGTCAACCTAGGATTGACAAGCACCAGCTAGCTCTTTTTTTATTCTTTTAAAGATCGCTAATCTTTAATTAATACTCCCTCCTTCCAAAATTTATTGTCTTAAATTTATCTAAATACGATCATATCTTGATACATCCGTATTTAGAAAAATTTAAGACAAGAATTTTGAGACGGAGGAAGTATCTAGTGTGCAACACTAGTGCAACACTCATATATCAATGGATGCAGGAGCTTCATCTATCTGCGTGACAAAAAAGTGCCGCCATCTATTTAACCTATTCACCTTTATAATGATCTTTCTACCAGGAAATTCTTGTCGTCTAGCGGAAATTCAAGAAAACCCGAAAGTTGCACATCATATCGAGGCAGGCCAGAATTAAGAATGTGAGATGATCGATGCATGCATATTTTGTACTACTCCACATGGATCGATATCTGGGACCGGCTGGGCATATTTTTTTTAAAGGAAGTTAAGACCCCCCGCCCTCTGCATTAATCGGTACACCCAGCCATCTTTATTACTTTTCAGCAAAGATCTGACAAGAAGATACATCAAGCTATCTGAAGCCATCATTCACACATACAAACACGATAATATGGAGTGCTATCACTCCTCATATCTAAACTCGGTGTCGTTGTCGATCCCTCTACATAATATATCGGAACCAACAGCCGGTGCATCAGACCTAAAGTGTACACCACATGCACACGTTTTAGAAGCCGTCATCGTTATCGAACCACTGACCTATCTTCAGGAGAGAGATCTGCATCATCCTTGCCAGTCCGGCCATCCGCCAATGCCACAACGGCGGCCAATGGCACCCCCTCCCTACGCTCGTCCATCTAGACGCGAAAACTCTATAAGATCTGTCGTGCGTAGCACCTACCGAACAGGCATGACAAAGCGTAGCACCTGTCGACAGGCATGACTTGGCGTCACCACCGAAGCTCCATGCAAGATGAAGACGCTCCATCTCCTACCTCCATCTTCTAGCACTGCTCCACAAACGATGCTCCCAGAGAGAAACGACACCGCAGTGCCGCCATCGTACGATCTGGAAAATCAGATCCTAGGGTTTCCCCCGGAGCAGCACGAGTGGGTCGACAATAGTTACAGGACGATGCCTTCATCAAGGTAACGGCGTAGAAGCTGCCATTGTCCGCCGTCATCTCGGTTTTCATCGGCAACTATGTCTCCCTGACTCGCAGCCGGAACTAGATGACAGATCTAGAGATCCGATCACCCAACCTCAGGCTAACCACCTCCGACGTATGAGATGACCACCACAGCCAAAATCCTCGTGATGTGATGCAGTCGCGAAGTGCCATCGCCGAAGCCGACGAGGTGCAGCAGATCGAGGACGAATCAGCAGCCGCCCGCCTAGACCCGAAGGTCCCACATCGAGCCAGGGATGCGCCCCGACCACCGCTGCTGTCATCTGCTACCAATCCTGCTGGCTGCAGCAAACCCCCCCCCCCCCTCCTTCCCGACGCACCCCGGCCGCCGTTGCTCGCCACCCTCGTCGCAAGGAGGTCCAAGTCAGGCCGCCGCCTCCTCAGATCTCGGGACACTAGAGGAGGTCCACCGCCGCCGCGCCACAGGGCTTCGCCCGGCGACGTTGCCGGCGGCGGCGGAGGGAGGGGTGCGCGTAGTACGAGGGGAGGTTGGGTGGTGGCCGCCCGTTGCGGCCCGGCGGTGGTTGCACGGGGTCAGGAGGGGAAGGAGGTGCTGGTATATGTTGCGGTCCTACAGCTACCGGCCGGGCATATGGATAAAGTGTACCAGCTTCTTGTGGGAAGCATGATTAAGATTAATTTCTAAGGCTTGCATGCACGGTCCACACTCCACATGACCACATACATTACTCTTTAATAAGTACTCACGCTCCTGCACACGCGAGAGCTATCAGATGAGTAGAGGAGCCTACTAGTCAACAGAAATGCTCAACGGTAACAGCTCCATGATGTCACCTCACTCAGTGCAATGTTGTGTCCAGAACCCCGCCTAGTAGATTATAATGTTCTGAGCCCAGCCACAATACCCATCATCTCCATGTACTAGCCTCTTCAGAGTACGTTTCTGCTGTCAGGATGGCACAAGTAGCAGGTAAAGGCAGTCCATTGAGCATGATACAACAGAGCTGGATGCATGGTCTACATAGCACCGACCCAGTTCTTCCCGCCGTCTCTTATTCCCTCATATATTCTCACATTCTTTTGATGATCATCTATTTTCTCTCAGAAATAGCTCGTCTTTTTCTTCATTCTCCACATATTTAAATGTGACGGTAGTGTTCCAGCTAGTGGAAGCCGATGCTACTGCTTGAGTGAAAATGGGGAGGTGTATATGCAGACACCAGGAACGAGCAGGTATTCATGTTGGGAGTTGTTGTATCAGTACAACTTGGTATTAACTTTGGGTACTGACATTTTTTAAAGGTCTAGATGAGGCGTTCCTTCATCGTCCTTCTTTCTTTGAGTTTGGCACAATATTGTTCAGTCACAATGAGAAGGCACCATGTAAAGATAGTGGCACATGCACTGTGGTTGTTGGGAGACTTTCTTTTGGTGAAGAATAGATAATTGCTCTTGCGTTGCAACAGGATGTAGAGATTCTAATATGTTACTCCCTAATTACCTTCCTATAAATAAATGTTTACTGATATCTGCCCGACGTTCGGTCTGGGACCTCCCAGACCGATCCCAGACCGAATGAGTCATTCGGTACGAATGATCGAACTGACTGAAGGTACACGTTCGGAATGGGATCAGTCCCAGACCGAACGATCCCTGTCGGCCTAATATAATGCTGAACCAGCCAGCACAAGAACGAAAAAAGAACACGTGCAGCCCAGCTACCTATTGTTTCACTAAAACAAGCCCCAAAACACAGAACCAAAAACAAGTAGAGACAAATTAAAAACAATACAGTTGCCATATAGTACATACGTGCCAACAAAAACAATTTGACATGGGTTGGGAAAAAATTGCCATGGCACCAAGCTTGATAGTGTATATAGAAAATTATTGTACAAAATGATATATACATATACATATATATATAATGCCATGGCAACAAGTTTGATAGAGTTGCTGTATACGAATGATTTCTATTAAAAAATTGTCATTGATATGATTATCAAAATTATATGGTCTAAGTACTAGAATTGCCATGGTCCAAGTATTAAACATTGCCAAAACAAAACTGCCGGTTGAATATACCCATGGTAAAAATAGGTTGAAAATTTGCCATGACATCTCTACTTCTATATCATGATTGAACCCAAAAAAGACCTTGTTTCCAAAAGATATGACAAAATGTATGAGTTTTCCATGGCAAATATTGTTTTTTTCCCAAGCTCAAAACATGGCAAGCTTGCAGTGGGGTGCATATCAACTTGCAATCACATAAAAATTCAAGCAATGCCATGTGTTCGAAGACAAAAAAAATCCTAGAACTTGCCATGTACATTTGGAATCTTCAGTTGATTGGTACATTCAAATTGCCATGGCATGCACAATCTTCCAACTTAAATTTACACAGAGACCTATCAAAAGGGGACAATAGGTAGGTAGAACACAAACTTTTTGGAGCATGGCAAATTTGCCATATTTTAGAAGTTTTTAGAATGTGCCGTGATTTATAATTTGCTGTGTTTTAGACAAAGAGCAACCATATGTAAAAATAAAATAAAATTTGCCATATGTGTACAAGATAAAATTTCCGTCAGTTAGTTAGTGTTTTTTCCATGTAAACTTATATTTGTTTGCCATGTAAACAAATTCAGAATTTGCCATAACATAATTTTAGTGAATTTGCCATGCGACTAGGATGGCGGGGTACCCGATCATGGAGGATGAGTTGTTGTGTGATGTGTGGTTGGCCATATCTGTGGATTTCGTAGGCAGGAGCAGAGGGGGGATCTTCTGGCAGCGCGTGTATGATTCATTTCACGCGCGAAAGCACATTGCGCCCTACGACATGCACATTAATCAACAACGCAATGTGAGGTCGTTATCGTATCGATGGTATGCCACCCAAACTTCCATCACCAAGTTTTGTCAGACGATTGGTCGGCTAGAGGCAAGGTGGCCATCACGAGCGGCAGAGGAGGAGATCGTAAATTTTGCTTCTTCTCACTCTCAACTTGTTGGTTGAATCATTCACTCAGTGTTGGTTTACATATTATGTAGCCCACACGCACTGTCGTGATGTACCACGGGATAGTGGGATGGCCATTTACGCACGTACACTCTTGGATGAAGCTGAAGGGGTAGTATGCATGGGATGACATGACCCATTCATGAAAACCTTGCTGAACATCCTGTTAATCTCATTGCATTAGAACTATTCTTGTACTAGACTTATTTGCATACTATATATGGATGATCCGTGCTATTTTTTATCTGAACTGTGATGAAATCCGTCGTGTTTGCATGAATTTCACCCGGTTAGTTGAAACCGAGCTTGAGATTTGTGCGGAAAGCGTTGCATGCCCACCTATCGCATCTATGTACGCGGACTGGTTCCCCTATCTTTGTACGTATGCCGGAGCAAATTTGCCGGTTAGCAAGATGCCCTTACAAATCAAATACTAGCATGGTCTCGCTTGTGCCAAATGGTTATAGAATGGTGTGTGTGCGTGTTCCGATGGCGACATTGAGGTACCGTGTCAAGCTAGGATTGCCATGCCAGCAGATACACATGCTAAGCACCAACTAGCTTTTCCTTTATTTTTTGCAAACATCGCTAATTTTTTAATATACCTAGCGTGCAACCATCATGTTGCAGTGGACGTAGGAGCGTCATTTGTTTGCGCGACAAAAAATTGACGCCACCTACTTCATCTATTTACTTTTATATTGATCAATCTTTTTCTTTTGAGTCTATAATAATGAACGAAATTACTTATCATCTACCGAAAATTGAAGAAAACCTTCGGTTGCACGTCATATCGAGGCAGGCCAGAATTAGGAATGTGAGATGATCGACGTATGCTACGTGGCGGCAAAAGGAACATATACTATTTTATTATCGTACTAGTATAACAAGGATCGACATCTGGGACGGGCCGGCATATGGATACAGTGCACCAGCTTCTTGCGGGAAGCATGAGTGAGATTTCTAAGGCTTGCATGCATGCTCCACACTCCACATACATTAATCCTTAATTGCACACACGAAAGATAATATAGATGAGTAGAGGAGCCTAGTTGTCGACAGAAATAAGGGCATGCTCAACAGTAGCAGGTCCATCAGGTGCTGAGAAAATGAAATTTTTGTTCAAGCAGCTACTCCAAACCGCACCTCACTCGGTTGATGCTTCTGTCGAGGACCACGCCTAGTAGAATATGATGGTCTCAGCCACAATACCCATCATCTTGAGTAGTATCAGCCTCTTCAGAGTCCATTGAGCATGATACTGGTAGCAGCTGAAGGGACTCCGTTGAGCATTATACAATCGAACTGGATGCATCGTCTACATACCAACGATCCAGTTCTTCCCGACGTCTCGTATTCCCTAGTACAGTTTCACATTCTTTTGATGATCATCTACTGTCTCAGAAATAGCTCCTCTTTTTTCTTCATTCTCCACATATTTAAGTGTGACGGTAGAGTGTTCTAACTAGTAGAAGTCGATGCTGCTGCTTGAGTGAAAATGGGGAGGTATATATGCAGACACGAGGAACGAGCAGGTTTTCATGTTGGGAGTTGTTGTATCAGTACTACTTGGTATTAACTTTAGGTCATAACATTTCTTTAAAGGTCTAGATGAGGTTTTTTTACAAAAGGAGGTTAAACCCCCGGCCTCTGCATCAATCGATGCATGCAGCCATCTTTATTAATTATTTTTCAAAGGTCTGACAAGAACATACATCAATCCACCCGAAGCCATCACTCACACCTACAAACTCGATCGGCACGGCGGCGATGGCTGTGGCGCGGCAGCGTCGGAGGCGGCACGGGCTGCGGGCGTGGCGGCCAGCCCTGTTCGGGCGGCGGCGGCGGCGCGCCATCTGCCTTTGGATCGGCAGCGGCGGCGTGGAAGGCCTGGTTGGTGGTCGCGTCGGCGGCGTGGAGGGCCTGGTTGGTGGTCGCGTCGGCGGCACCTCCAGTCAAATTTGTTCTGACCGGTGCAGCCGGCGGTGGTGGTGGTCGGCCTGCGGCTGGGTGGTCGGATCTTGAGATTCGTCATCTAGTCCGCGGCTACGAGTCGGAAAGGTCTAGATGAGGTGTTCCTTCATCGTCCTTTTTCTTTTAAGTTCGGCACAACAGTCCAGTCATCATGAGTCAGCGTCAAGTAAAGATAGTGGCACATGTGTTGCAGTTGCTGGGTAACCCTTTTTGGTGAAGACTTAGATAATTGCTCATGTGTTGCAACGGAATATAAATATTCTAATATGTTACTCCCTGGTTACCTTCCTATATTAATGCTATTACGTAAATAAATATTCTTCAAATCATGTCTGTGATTAATAACCAAACTAAACAAAAAACACTTATTTGGTAAAAACTTATCGGCTTATCATAGAAAACGTATTCTTTTGATAATTCACTAAAAAGTGGGACAATTAAAACAGAGATGGGAGGGGGGAAATCAAAACAGAGAGAGGGCCGTATGTAAGGTTGGATGAAGCAGTATGCCTGGCAGGTATAATGAACGGTATTCTTTTTTTAAGCAGTAGAGATTGACATGACTGAGTAGGCTGATTTTTTTTCCCATGAGAACTCATGTTTGGATTGTGCAGCTGTGTTGTTCCTACAAGCTTGAATTAGCGTCATCAAATATTATCTTTTTTTATCCAAGACAGTACATTGAATATGCATCACTTCTGAAATAAGGCAGTAGTGTCATCGAGAGATCGGAAATGAATGAGAATATGAAGCAAAGAAATGGCTGATATACCAGATGATAGGTATGAAAACTTAATTTTTTTAAAGATAATATTTAGAGTGTTGGCATATTATGTTCGTGAAAAGAACACTCAATACCCATTTTGTGTTTTTCCATTTCTCTTCCTTTTTAGTTAGGAGTAAGTGCATTCTCCATCAAGGTGCTTGCAACCTAATATAATATTGAATAATTTGTGCAATTGTGGGTACAACACTATATCCACAGGTGCCCGCTTAAACCATCGGAGCAACAATTGCCTTGTAAAATAGACGTCCAAGAAAACTAATAGTAGCAGTCCATATGTTTAGAATCATATATTTTCCTTCAAAAATGGCGCAGTGTTTAACTGTGGGGTATTTGAGTTTCACAATACCCAATAATTTGAGATGAAGTATGCATGCATGGTGACAAGAAGAATATGCTATATCCTAGCAGTATAGGAGATCAATCAATACTTCTGTGGACACATAATCTGCGATTGACTGGTCAGCAATATACAGTTTGTTTTATCTTGTGTTGGAAGCATGCATAAACGAGAGTTCCAAGGCCTCTATTTTCATACTCAAGGTATTACCTAATTATACTTGTGCCTACACAAGACCTAATGGAGTTGTGGAACTTTCTGGTTGTTAAAAATAACATAAGTTGATGCATGGTCCACTGACTAACGGTCCTTTGGTTCCTAATGTCTCTCATTCCGTAATGCTTATTTAACCATCTGATGATCAAGACTGACTGTCCTTTTTTTATCCAACAGCCAGACATATTTGAATGTGATGGAAGCTGTTCTAAGTAGGAAATCTTGGGAGGAGATGGAGCAGTATATATGCACACGACGCAACCAGTATGAGTGTTCACAGCTGTAACTTATTGGGTCAGTACTATTTTGCATTGACGTCACGTCTTTACTTTTCGTAATGGTTTAAGATAATAATTGGACAATGACGAAGCATGTAACAAGTGCATATGAAATTTCATGATTTAATATACAGAAAATCAATATTTATCATGAATCATGCCACATATATCTATATTATATAATAGTAACTACTTCTACCTGTGAATAAAATATTCAAACTTTTGACAACTTTCCATAAAATATATGGCACTAAATTAATAGTTTCATATCATCGAACTATTAGACTCACACTGTATATCTTCTAGTGTACACTAAAAGGTGAATTTTGTATGAGCAAACATATCTTACGAACCATCACTAGTAGAAAAAGAGGCTTCCATACGCCCCCATTAGTCCCCAAAATAATCGAACCGCGACCAAAGGGGTCTTTAGTCGCGGTTCGGGAGGAGACCCGCGACCAACTATCTGGGCCCAGCGCGCTCGGTCGACAGCTGGCGGACGGGAGGGGCTTTAGTCCCGGTTGGCCTGGCCAACCGGGACTAAAGGTCCTCAGGCTGGCCCGAAGGCCTTTAGTCGCGGTTGGCCAGACCAACCGGGACTAAAGGTTAGTCCTTTAGTCCCGGTTGGTGCCACCAACCGGTACTAAAGGGCCCATCAAACTCTACACCCCCCCCTGGACCGCCTTTCCAGTTTTAGAAAAACCAAAAGAAAATGATGGAAATGTCAAAAAAATAAAATAAAATAAGTTTCTCATGTGATATGTGGTCTAGTTGTTGGGAAAATTAACAAATATGAATTTCGACTTTATTTGCAAAATCTCTCTGGAATTTCTTAAAATGGGCATAACTTTTGCATACGAACTCGGATGAAAAAAAAATTTATATGAAAAATCATCTACTCGAAAAGTTACGGGGCTTTTAAGATCTGGAGAGGCAAAAAAATTCAAAAAATTTCAAATTGTGGTCAAACTTTGGTCAAACAATGGTCAAACTAATTATTCTAGAATATTAGTGTTACTAAATAATTATTTCAGTTTTTTTTAAATTTTGGTCAAACAGTGGTCAAACAATGGTCAAACTAATTATTCCAGAAATATTAGTGTTACTAAATAATTATTGTTTTTTAAAACAATAGTTTCAAACTCAAACAGTGAAATGTGTCACTTCATGCTCAAGCTAAATTCCTGAGGGTTAATAGAATTGACATCCTACTATTGTCAGGAAAACAACAAGTGCAGACTTGGAAACGAGGGAGAATAGAACCCGGAAGTTAAGCGTGCTCAGGCTGGAGTAGTGAGAGGTGACCGTCCGGGAAGTTAGATGATTTGGAATGATGAGGGGTGATTAGATATTAGAGGATAAATTGAGCAATGATGAGGGGTGGTGATTAGAGATTAGAGGTTAAAATAATTCAGAAATTTGAAAATAAAAAAAATAAAAAAAATCGCAAAAAAACCAGGTTTAGGGGGGCTAAAACCCTAAACCTGCGGAGGAGGCCTTTAGTCCCGGTTAGCCACGAGAACCGGGACTAAAGGTCCTCCGCCCCGACGGACTCCTGGTGCCCATGTGGACGGGCCTTTAGTCGCGGTTCGTAAGAGGCGCGACTAAAGGGGAGGGGGCCTTTAGTCGCGCATATTTAGTCCCGGTTGCACAGCCGGGATTAATGGCCTTTGCAAACCGGGACTAAAGGCATATGTAGTGAGCAACATATATATATATATATATATATATATATATATATATATATATATATATATATATATATATATATATATATGCACAGGGCATCGACCTGTGGTGTGCGTGAAAACCAACCTGCCTGCATGTCACGCTATAGACGACACAAGTACTATACTCCAGATTTTTTTTAATTAATTAGAAGCATCTGAGCTAGCTACTGATCAACGTTTGGCCCCTGCTAGCGCCGCTGAGACCATCATGCGAATTCATCAACCAAAATGCCGTGTCTTATTATCATTTCCATGTACTGTAGATAGAAATTGCACACATGGCCGTCTCTCCTGTGCCATATGGCGATCAATTAATTGCGTTCATGTTCGACGGCGACATTGCCGTACCGTGCCAAGGATCGTTATGCCAGCACTAGTTTTTCTCTTCTTTTGGGAAACAGCACTAGCTTTTTTGAATTACCAACTAGGCATAGTGCCACCATCTTATATCAGTGATGCAAGGAGCGTCATTTGTTTTCGTGACAAAAGTTTTCCGGCACCTACTTCATACCTTAACTTTTATAATAATCTTTCTGCCTGGAGATTACTTGTCATCTACCGGGAACTGAAGAAAACCTGGCAGTTACAGGCCGAGGCAGGCCTAGAATTAAGAACCTGGGTTGATCGATGCACGTAGATGTTTTAAAAGTCAATTCCTAACTTTGTTCAAGTTTATATAGAAAAATATACCCAAATGATAAGTGTCGCACGCGTTGCACGAAGCACTCCGTCCCTGATATTTTTTACAACTAAATTTGCCATCCGAAAATAAAAATAAAAAAAACTTAAACTTCCTATCCAAAAAGAAAGTTGCCATCCTCGCGTCACTAAATTTGCCATAAAAACGTTCGGATTTGCCATGTGTTCGTGCCACACGTGTGGCACTTATCGGTGTCCAAGATATATGCATTTGGAATATCAAATACCAAAGCTCAACCCGCTTGATTCATCATGTTTCATATATTACATGTTTTAACAATTCATCGCTATACATCCTAGTCGTGAAGGCAGAATTTCGAGGTGCTTGTCTGGCGAATGTGGTTGCTTACAACTCCACGGTAGTTCCTTCTGCATTGCTCTATCTCATCCACAAGTATTACCCATGCTATGTGAGGCATGGATCTTCTCCAGCCATGGCATCTGGGCCTAAATGGGTCTAAGAAATCACAGCCCGGGGAGCAGGCGCTGAGCATGCTCTAATAGACCTTGATTTATCTTTTCCTGGTGTCTTTATTCCCTGATACCCTTTTCACATTCTTTTTTCAAGCCGAGACCGTATGGTATTTTCATTAGTAAATAAAAATAAGTACAATATATACATGGAAATGAAAAATAGGAAAACCAAAAAAAGTTCATTATCCAAAGCCAATTCTCGTGACTATCATGTTCAGAGTCCAGTTGCTATGTTGCTAGTGTAGTTTATCAAAGATGTGCACCAATCCATTCTTGAAGACCACTAGGTGTTTTGCCTTGATTTTGTGCTCCAGCAACTTTAAATCCCGCTTTAGCTTAAAACTTCCAGCAATACACATTAGGGACCTCATTTCTGAAAACATTCCCATTCCTTTGAAACCAAATGTTCCAGTAGGCCCTAAATGACTATTTCCATAGTCATTTGAGAGGGAAGCAGCTGGTGAGCTAATAGGATATCATCCAAAACAGAGATACCTAGATTTTTTGAGTGAAGAATGTTGTTCCAACAATCTTGAGAGAAGCAACGGACCCACAAAAGATATCTGGATGTTTCTTCGGTGCTTTTGTTAGTGCTTTCATTAGAGAAAACACAATCATAGCACTCTAAATGGAAGGATTTTATTTTTAGGAAGTAGCCAGAGAAAGACCGTATGTCATAGCCTGCAAGAACATTTCTAGATCCACTTAAATAACACACTCTTCCTTTGGGCAAAGATTGTGATACATTTTAATTGAACAGAACTTAGGCCTCTGCCCCTGGCACTTCCACAAATCCTTAACATGCAACCGTTTTTTCTGATCAATCATATTCCAAAGTCCAATGAACTGGTTGTATGAGATGACAGAGGGGTGTGGAAGGATTGAGCAGAATCTTAAGAGTTTATTCAGGTAGCCACAATATGATTATCATTTGTCACAAAGGAGTGCAGCTGGAAACTTTTTCCATAAAGGTTGGTCATGCCAATTACCTTACCACTGTAGAGTTTTTCTCCCATTGCCTAACTGAAATTTTGCATTCTACTTGTATAAAGGGCAACAATTTCAGGAAGTTGAGCAGTGTAGTATTTTTCCCAAATCAAACTGACCCAGGGAAGATGCTCATTGTTAAGAAATTTTTGGTTGGTTTTCATCATAAGAGCTTTGTTGTGTAAGGACACATCCAAAATGCCAATGCCACCTTTTTGCTAAGGCCTAGGGACATGATCCCAGGAAATCAATGTATGCCCTCAATTTTCCTATCTAAATTTCCTACAGAAGAAAAGCCTCAAAAATTTGTTGATCTGGTTAATAATAGCTACTGGAAGAGGTAAAGTGCTCATGAAGATGATAGGGAGAGTAGAGAAAACATACTTAAGTAAAACCAATCTCCCATCTAATGTGAGCATAGTGGATGATCCATCTAATCTTCTTTCAATCTGCTAACAAATGGGGGTAAAATCTTCAATCCTTAGTCTATTGGTGCTAAGACGGAGGCCTGGATAAGTGCAAGGAAAGCTGCCAAGCTTGTATCCCAGAATTTGGATAATTTGGAGCATATTGTTCTGAGGCACATTAATGGGGATCGAAATTGACTTATGAAAGTTGTCTTTTAACCCAGTTTGAACAGCTAAGTGTTTAAGTAAATTCTTCGCTTGAAGAATTTGGTTTTGGCAAGTAGGAAAAATAGGATCATAGGGAAATCTAGTTTTGAGTAGGAAGTTAGTGGAGCCTGGATTATGTTAGCTTGCATTGCTTCATTGATGAAGATCGGCAACAAGCACAAAAATCAGAGGTGGCAAAGCATCTTCTTGTTTTACATTCTTTTTATTGTTCGTCTATTGTCTCTCGGGAACTAGCTCCTCTTTTTCGTTCATTTGCCACATAGTTGAATGTGATGGAAGAATGTTCCAACTAGTAGAGCTTGATGTTACATCTTGAGTGAAGATGGGGCAGTATATATGGACAAACAAACAATGATATGGTGTTCATGCCTGGAAGATGTTGGGTCAGTAATATTTTGCATTTTTTTTTGCAGGGAGTACTATTTGGGTCGGTACTATTTTTGCACTGACTGTACATAACGCCCAGGTGATATGTATTTTCCTCATCCTCCTTCTTTCAAGTTTAGCAATTAGCACATGTGTTTTGTGAGCAAAAAAAATGGGAAAAGCCCATGTAGTGCCATTTTTATATTAATGTGAATATGTACAAGGATGAATAAAAAAAGAAGTACAAAAGATCTAGCAAAGTCTGCATCACTACTTTCAAACTAGGTTGTTCTTTTGATGATCATGGAGAAATGCTCCTGAAAGTTAGGAAGAAACAACCAACACTCCGTTGTTAGTTTAAAAAAAATGATGTTGTTTGTATGCTTAAAATGATACAACATCCAATGATCAATTGATTATGAATCAATTGAAGCAAACATGTAGACATCTCCGCCTAGCATTAGTAAGCATCCCGAGTTAGTTCCCACCAGAAGTTATGATTGGAGTCCTAGGAAAGAATAGGTGTCCCATTGATTCCATTTCCCCTTCAGTTCAAGAGTACACGACTTGCATCTTCAAAATATAAATTACCTTTTACCATTAAATCTCCAGTGTCCAGTCTATCTTGTATGAGCAACTAGAAAAAGAATTTCAGTTGGTATTGTTTCAGTAACCACTAAGAGAAGCCCAAGCAAAGAAAGTGTATATACACTGGTTTGTTGTGGGATTTTTATAAGGAGATTGTCATGTGGCTTTTTTCGGAAAACCTGTGTGGATGTTTAAGCTATGTTCTCTTTTATAAAATCATGCCTAGAGTGTGGGCTTTGTATTTATCGTAGCTAGGATTATTGTGTGGATGCCTTATCTTCTCTACTACATAAGACATTGCATTTCATATGCATTACTATTAAAATTAGGCGTTGGTTTCATAATTTGGTAACACTATGATGTATAGTTCTTTGTTCACCCACAGATTGTATATTAACTTAAAATCCGGCAAACAATCAATTGCCATATGAAATAGTAGGTATGAAACAAGTTGTTGGGTCATTACTATTTTGCATTGAATTAACGTCGTGACTATTTTCATGAGCATCTACCATAAGATTTCAACAATAACCAAGCCTATATCAAGTGGATATCAAGTTCATAAACGTCGAACTGGTTAAATTTTAAAGTATCAAAAACCAATGCATGTGACGTATTTGTGCTACAAATATGGTATAGAACAGTAGCCACCCCTCAATTATAGTTCCAAGTTTCGACAACTTTGTACATAAAAATATGTGAAAAATTAAACTAAATTAATGAGTACATGCCAACGCAATAAAATATTATAAGTGCACGATGCATCTGGTAGATACTAGTATGCAGGTTCTACAAGTGTCACTACTGAATCAGGCATTAAATCCCCTGACAAATCTATGAACGTGTAATTCTTATGCCAAATTGTATGATAGACCAGAATATCAAGCGCATCAATATTGGATGAAATATCGGTGGATACATTCGAGACATGATCCATACACCTGAACAACATTGACACACGTACCATTGATACGGATATGCCAGTTGATGTTCAAAACCTTGGCATAGACAAAGTTTTGAAAAATAAACAGGTATGCGGATGTATGCAGGAACTAGCGCCTTGGTGTATTTTCATCCTAAGAAAAATCAATACATGTATGTTGTCTCTGTGTCATCATTTTAGTTAACTAGTTTAGCACAGGCGCATCACTGGCAAGGTGATGCGTCCTTGAACAAGCTCAACTGCACATCTTAGGACAAACATTTTCTTCAAGTCTTCTTCTTGAATTCCCAATGCCTCTTATTCACATATGCTTCTTTCACCTTTTTCATACCTCTAATACTAGCTCTTCTTTTCCCTCCATTAGCCACAAAATATGAATGTGATTGAAAGTTTTGTAACTATTAAAACTCGATGCTACTACCTGAGAGAAGATGGAGTGGTATATATGCACACATCATATAAGACATAGTGTTCATGGTTGGTAGTTGTTGAACGCTATTTTTCATTAAATTCATGTCCTGGCCATTTCCGTAAACGCCTAACAAAAAAATTCGACAATAGCTAGACTTATACCAAGTGAACATCAAGTTCAGATATACTGCACCGGTTGATATTTCAAATATAAAAAATCAAATGCCTATGAAGCCTTGTGCTACAAGTATGCTTGAGAATAATAACCGCCCTTGACCGTATTGAAGTTTTGACAACTTGGAGTAAACATATGTGAAAATACGCTAAATGAATGAGTACGTGCGAGCACAATAAATATCATCACAGCATTACTCGCCTTCTACAAACTAGAAAGCACATTCTACGTGCATCACTACTAAAATCAGGTATTAAATCCATGAATTGACAAATCTATGAAAGTGTAATACATCAATCAAATTGTATGATAGACTAGAATATCAAGTCAATTAATACTGGCTGACATACCGATACCAATATGCTGGCCGATATTCAGAAGCTTGGCATATAATTTTTTTAGAAAATATGCCATATGGGTCATTCATCCATTCTTTCAAAGTACCCCTCCCCTTCGATTATATTAGTCCATGCATAAGCCCGAACACGCGTACTAGTGAGAGCGAATTTTGATAAATCATGGACATTTTGGTCCATCTTCTTTCTTCAGAAGTAAGAATTTTTGATAAATCTATGGACTTTAGGTCCATTTTTCTTTCTTCTTAACTAAGGACTCCATTTTAGGAAGGGAAATTGATGACTAGAAAGTCCACCAGCGCCGTGACGCATCATTAGAGTTGCACGCAATGCGTCATTAGAACGTGTCGTCCGCCAGTAGGGCGACTCCGGCGGCCGCCATCTCCTTCCGGCCAGCGGCCCTCCCTGCTCCTCTCCTCCTCCTCGCCTCCGCTGGTAGCTGCTGCAGGCAGAGCCCGCATGTGGTGGCGGTGGCGGGACAACTCTACTAGTCTTCCTCTCGTGGTGGTTGCTGGCACACAGACGGCGATGCATGGTGGAGATAGGGCTCCGGGGCGGCAACCCCTATTCGAGGCGATGGCGGCTGCGACGGCCGCATAGGCGGCGTTGTGGTTGGGTTCGCACGCTGCACGTGGTGCCGCCGTAGAGGCAACGGTGGGGCTGGGAGTCGCCAGATCTGGCCAGTAGTGGCTAGTCCCCGTCTCCTGCCATGGTTGGCGTCTCGCCAAGTTCGGGCCTCCGTGGTTGTGGGTGGTATGATGCAGCGTCGTTGACTTGTCTGCAGGTTTGGATCGAGAGGAGGGTGGCATGGGGGTTGCTGGCTTCAGTGTAATAATGGTGATTTGGCCCTAGCGCTCTTCTTCCGCCAAGTCGTTTTTCTGCCGGATATCGACCTCTTGGATCTGGCCACTAACGAGTTTCACCATTGGATATCTAGACCGGAAAGGCTCCGGTTGCGCTTGCTGGTATTATCAGCCAACACAGACTCAAGAGGGTGCAACGCAAAGCTTCGATTTCTTATCGGTGTCATGGGACATGTCTAAGTCAAGATTCCCAAGGCATTGATAGAGGTGGAGAAAGTTATGGCGACTGCGATTGGAGGTTTTGAAGCTTTGGTGGAAGGGTGTATTGGATGCGATGAAGATTGTGTGTGATTACTTCCTTTACTGATCCGGAAATAGAGCAGAAAGGATTCTCGCTTGTATTCCTAGTGGTGACCCTAAGTTATCGAACCCACGGGAGAAAGGCCCCCTTTAAGCTAGGGTCTCGAGCAAGCTTTTATTAAACAAACAATTCCAGTTTCTGTCTGGATCAAAATCAAACAACTTGAGGTTTAACACTTGTAATAAAAATAGGTACGGGTATGAGGTCTTAATGCTTACAACCATGTATTTGTGTTGGGAGCAAATATGATCTTAATTTGTACGATGGTAGTCACTCATCGAGATGTGCTTGTTACGTACCGAAGTGGGGAATATGTCCAAATTACATCTTGACCGGCACGTGTCCCGCATCAAGAGTAAGTTGTCCAATCGAAGGCCCTATCCGTCTCGCAGGGTTTCCTTGATAATTAAGATTGCAATAATCAGACAAGAGCTTTGGGCATTTAATGACTACACCTCTTGAATCCCCGGAGATAGGATCCATGTTACCATACTAAACCCTTCTGTCACTGGTGCTCGGAATAACACTTCACGGTTGATGTCCTGCAAGTGCACATGGTTTAGTTGTACCTTTTTTGAAGTAAGAGTATCGATCCCACGGGGAGCACGGGAATCAATCTTTTGTCTCTTGAATGGGGTGAATAGAATGCTTGTAAATTGTTAGTTATCCAAAGAAGTGGTGAAGTGACAAAAATGATGTTGAAGGTGCAAAGATAAATAAATCAAAAAAGGAAATAAACTAGAATTGTAAATGAGAGGGTCAAGACAGATGGGATTAAAGCGTTCCCGGGGAGTACGGAATCCTCTCTAGTGTGCATCTATAGTGGTGCCTAAACACAATGCTACTTCGGATTTCTAAGCCATTTTACATGTTTCTCTTTGTGGGAAGAGCCGGTACAGATACGTGCATACACGTGGCAGCTCTGTATCACATACGCCACCACCATTCTTCCCCACTCTGGTTATCAAATGGTAATTAAGGGGAAAGATGTCCCCGCGAACGTAGCCAAAGTGGTCTCTGTTTTACCCCCTACTGCAACGATCCACTATGAAGGGAGGTGGGGCCTGTCACGTCACCCACCTCCGCAACCACATGGTTCGCCAACAGTAATAACCTTCCATCCAAAGTTGGGATACATTGGATGGTCGACTTCACCCAATGTCAAGAAGATCATTAACTTAAACATGCAAAAAGGATGTCAAATCCTAATATCATCGATCTATTGCACACTAGGGTTCATCCATATCCCCGAGAACTAAGGGAACTACTCACTCATGAAGGCAACAAACATCATACCACCAAAGATGGGAAACACGAATGAATGACACATGTAATACACCAGTTATTCCTCTAGGGTTCTTGCTATTATAATAGGGGAAGGGTAGATGGTGATGATGATGACAGTGGCGATGATGTTGGAGCCTTCTTGGTGAAGATGGTGGATGCGGCGGCCTCCTCCTTGCTGGTTCCTTCCTCCAGATCATTCCGGTGGCTAGGGTTCCTGTTTCTGGATGAATTTCTGTTGTCTCTGGGCGTCTGATTCACTATCCGTCTTCATGGGGTGAATATAGTTGATCCGGCGGCGGCGATGGCACTCCATACGACCACTCATACGGGCGGGTGCAGTCGTATGGAACTCCGTCTTTTGCTCTGGACGCCCTGCGGCGATTGCTTATTTGCCCATTTTTCTTCTTTCTCTTATGGTAGGTGATATCACTTCAGTTGTGTGATTCCACTACCATTTTCTGAGAGTTATTCCATATAATAATATTTGGTCCAAAAAGCTTTATCTGAAGAAAATGACAAAAAGAAGTGCGCTAACGTGGTAAAATCCCACAAAGCCTACTGGTAGGCACAAAAGTACTAAAAATAATCACATTATTTGGACTCATCAATGGTCTCCCTGCCCTTAGCCTCTCCGTGGCTCACTCTCCATGATCATGGGTACCTGCAGGGATGAAGAATGCAGACGAGGCAAGAGACATCTACGGAACAATTTATTTCACACATATGGGACGTTAATCCGAAGCACTTCCATTGATCCCCACAGCAAATGCAGAGGGTTGCAAGGCTCTTGCCTCAACCCATACCTTACCGAACTACTCACATATGGAGATCAGATCACGCAAAGAACACATTGAAGAACACATCATGAATATGGATTGATTAATAATATGTCTTACAATGGATGCTGTGTGCGATGCACGACTACAAGTATGATATAGTGGAAGAAGAACTATGGTGGTGATGGTGGCTATGGATATGGAAATGGAGGTGGCTAGGGTTGATGGAGATGGATGAGGATGACTCTGTCCTGGCTTCGCTCGTGGATGTTTTGTTGACAATTCGGCCTCAACCCCTTTATAAAAGTTGTGCAGGTGGATGAGAGGCCTCGGTTCCATGCCATACGACCGCTCATGCGAGCGGTCGCATGAAACACCATCTTTTGCTCGGTGCCTTCTGGTGCGCCTCCTCCTGATTTCTTCTATCTCCTCCTTCACTCATTTCAATGTTCTCACTTGATTTTGTCCATATTTAGCCCATTTCCTATAGAAACACAATAAAGAGAGGATTTATGGAATATATGTATTAATTAGTCATTAGTGACAATATGGAGCGAATATCTCAGTTTAAACAAAGGGTAGATAAGTATAAAAATATCACTCAACAGTGTGCCAGGTGTTTGGTGACTTGTAACAACGGCCTCGGCAAGCAGGGGCGACATCACTGGAGGACTACATTTTTTGTGGTGCTCCTCGAGTATCGAGTCTCCATTCCTAGGGTGGAAACCTAAGGTCCGGCCTTAATTGGTTGTACCTGGCAATGGCCTTGTTGAAGGCATTGTTTTTGGGTGAACTCGGACTTTCTCCAGGGTGAAAACCTAAGATATTTGATTGGGCAACAACAAATTTTTTTTAGAACGAAGGCTCGCGAAGAGCCCGACTTTGAATTAACAAAGCTATCAACCGGCCAGGAGTTACAACAGACAACCCAACTTACAACGGTCAGAACGATACAACGGGGAACACTGGAAAGCCTACTCACTACAACCTCCACAAGCCGCCGCAAATGAATTGCAGCTAGCAAAGGCCGAGCACTCCACACTAGGATCATATGTAGCAGAAACGGAGCAGCACAGCAGGACATAGCCGACCTTCGAGGATGGACCGTGCTCCAGGAACACCTAGAGAAGAAAGGAACCAAACATCTTCCCTCTCAATCACCGAAGAGGGACCCTTCCCCCTCGCCATGGCTCGTAGGCGCCGCACCATTGGGATTTCGAGAAGCTCACCCTAGATCTGGAAGAATGTCGCCCTCGCATCGCAAGGTGGACCTAGGATGACCACATCGATTTGGGATATATCTCGCCGGCTGCTCCGCCATAGTCCATGCCCAACTAGTTGGAGACAAGCTTCAAGGAATCGGACGACGCAGAGGAGGTAGCTCAATCCCTCACCTGCATAACCTCCCGACCGAGCCCCGCACCCTTGACGATGCCTCCAGCAAGATCACGACGCACAAGGCGCCGCCGCCGCTAAATCCGCCGAGGATAAAGGTTTTCACCCGGGCAGGGGGATCGGGGTGGAAAGCAGGGGACCTCGGCTGCGCCCCCATGGAGGAAAGCAGCGCCCTTGGGCGTTGTCGCCGCCGGGCCTGCCGGACCGGCCAAGGTTTCCCCCGGTGCCCTAGCTGACCACCAACACGCACCAACGCCGGAGCCAGAAAACGCTAGCCCACACTGGAGGCGAGAGAGAGGCAGCAGGGAATAGGGATTTCGCACCTCCAGATCTGACGAAGAAAGCATCTCACCGCGGCCGGATTCCACCAGCCACCCGCCGCCCGCGTGGCCGGGCACATTGAGCAACACCCCCTGCGAACGCCGCCCACCGCCCGACGACGTCGCCTCTCCGGCAAGGGCCGCCGCCCCAGGAACCACGTGCCTCCAAGAGGGGGAGGAGCACCGAGATCCCCGCCGGCACCTTCACCGGCGTCCGGCGGGCTTCCCGGCGGCCGTCTCTGGTAGCGGCAAGGGGGGGAGGGGTGTAGGGGGGTGGCGGCGGCGGCGGAACCCTAGTCGCCCCCGAGTCGCCCAAGGGGACGACGCGAGGGCCGGGAGGAATGCATTGCTTCCTTCTTGGAGGCGTTACTTTTGGAGAATCTCTTTTTGTAATCTGGGTGTTGTCTTCGGTGGTAGTTAGAGTGCTACTGATTATTCACCGTGGTGGGGTCTTTTTTCTTTTGTTATTTCTAGTTTTTTTTATGTGTGTATCCTTTATGCCTTTGGACATCATGTTGGTACAAAGACCGGGCGTAATTGGTATCTTTACTATACTAACATATTCACTTTGTAAAAAAAGAACCTAGGGTTAATGTCGGAAGTCTTATATCCCCTTTTACACATAAGACATTGCATTTCATAAGCATTACTATTAAAATGATGCATTAGTTTCATAATTTTGTGAAACTATGATGTACAATTGTTTGTCATATGCAGACTGGATGTGAACTTGAATATCAAGCAAACAATTGATTGATCATCAGCAAACTGACATAATTGGTCTGAATCACAATTGAAGGAAAAAGCAATGGGTTAATATATGTTGATTGCCGTCATTTAGATCCTTGATGTATTTTCTTTCTAAAAAGAAGTCAATACATGTCTCCCCCCCCCCCTCTCTCATCGTTTTAGCGAAGCATAAATGCATTCACCCAGAAGGTGATGCATCCTTGAACAAGTTGTGACGTACGCCCTCACACTAACTCTTTCTTCTCACCTTCTTCTTACATTCCCAATGTCTCTTATCCCATGATGCCCTTTTCACCTTTTTCATATGTTCAAGACTAGATCTTCCATTCCCTCCATTTGCTACAAAATTTTAGTGTGAAGGAAAGTGTTGCAACTTGTAAAGCTTGATGATACTATGGTAGAAGATGGATTGGTATATATGCACATATCATAAAGGACGTAGTGTTCGTGGTTGGAATTGTTGGATCATTACTACTATTTTTGCATTGAATTCATACCCTGACTATTTTTTGCGAACGTGTACCATAGGAACTCGACAGTAACCAAGCTTATATGTAGGTCATAAACATGGAACTGCTTCACTTGTCAATTACAGGAAATCAAATACATGTGACGTATTTGTGCTACAAGCATGGTGCATAACAGTAGCCACACGTCAACCATAGTATTTTACATAAAAATATGTGAAATATTACACTACATTAACGAGTACGCGGTAGCACACTAAATATTATATAACTACAAGATGCATCTTGTACAAACTAGAAGGCACGTTCTACACACGCCGCTGCTGAAATCAGACAATAAATTCCTAAATCCGCGAATCCACAAACGTGCAAAATCTTGCAGCAAATTGGATGATGGACCAGAATATCAAGCCAATCAATATTGGCTAGCATATTGAATGACGCATCTGAAACACAATCTATACGTCCGAGCAACACCGAAACTAGAGTTTTCGAAAAATCTTAGACTTTTTTATCCATTTTCTTTCTTCATAACTAAGGATATCGGGTAAATCTTTGGGATTTTGGTCCATTTTTATTTATTCTTGACTAAGGACCCCATTTTAGGGAGGGAATTAATGAGTAGAGAAAATCCAACTGCGCCATGACGCATCATTGGCGACGCAGTTCCTCCTGGTACAACTTTTCCACACCAGTCCATGAAAAATGCAATCAACTAGAGACGAAAAGAAACTTTTTTTCATCCCTTCATTGCAAAGAAATACTAAAACCAAAAGAAAATGTCCTTCCTGCCCTTTTGTTTGAATTTTTTGGGTGCCCCCATCCCCATGTTAAAGGGATGTGTGCCGTCCGATCTGACCCCGACTGTGTCTGTTCCCCTCACTCTTCCTTCCTCGGTACTCCTCCTACTCCCACTACCACTTCTCCGCCAGCTACTGTCGCCGCCTGCTTCCTGCGGACTTCGTCTGCATCCCCGCTCCCCCGATCCCCACCAGTATTAGTACTCACCTGCCTCTACAATCCAGCCTCATTCTTCCCCGCACGCATCCCCTGCCCCACCCTTCATAGCTCCCCTTCCTAGGATCAACTGATTGCTCGCTGCTCCTTTGACTCGCTGGGTTGGCCCCAAGTGGAATGGTAAGGATCCAGAGCTTTCTTGGTCAGAATCCATGGGTTTTGTTGCATCCGTGGGCGGGGTTGTGCGGGGAGCCGGCGGTTTTTCCGTCCAGATTTGTTCTCATGTGTGTTCTTGCTGGTGGTGCGAGAGATTTTTCAAGTAGAGGACCTCAGCGGGATGTGGTAGCTCGGGACCCCCCTACCCGAGATCTACCAGATTTAGCTCCGACAAATGGCACATGATATATGGAGCTAATATGAAAAAAAGCTGCAAAATGTGTATATAATAGCACTGGATCAATACTGTTTTACATTGAATTCATGTCCTGACTATTTCCATGAACACCTATCGTAAGAATTTGACAATAAAAAAGCTTATAACATGTGAATATCAAATTCACATATATTGAGCCGCATGATTTTTCAAATACAAAAAATAATGCCCATGAAGCCTTTGTGTTATAAGAATCGTGTAAAATAATAACCGCCCATCCGCAAAATAAAATAAAATAATAACCGCCCTCGAACTATCAAAGTTTTGTTAGCTTTGCATGAACTATGTGATTTTTTTGATAAATTACATTTAATTGAATTGGTTTATCAAGGTGATACAACCGCATCTAAAGAATGCCCGTCCTCTGCATAACATGATGCACATAGCCAACAAGTCCAAACAACTGCAAAATAAACATTGTTTTGCATCAAAAATAAATCAATCCAATCTAGGGTGGGGCAGATCCTATACGAAGATTACACCGCCATCCATGGAGGAAGGAAACCTCCCTGGACGTACGCTCTAGCCGTGTAGACGCCATCATAAAAAGGTCTCTGTTCTTCAACTTCTGTAGAATAGACCAAGTATGAAGACATCGCGTACATGCATGAATAACCTGCACAGGAGAAGAACCACATTTATTATTTAAAACTACATCATTCCTGGTAAGCCACAATGCCCAGCATAAGGCAGCCACTCCCACAGGAATATATGCAGAAAACGATGTGAAAATACACTAAATGAATGAGTACGTGCGAGCATAGGAAATATCATAACAACATTACACGTCTTTTACAAACTAGAAAGTGTGTTTTACACGTCTCACTATTGATCGGGCATAAAATCCGACGAATTCACAAATATACAAATGTGTAGTTATTTCATCAATTATATATAGACCATATACAATGAACTGGTGACTTTTCAATTATCAAAAACCAATGCATGTGATGTCTTTGTGCAACAAGTATGGTATAAAACAATAGCCACCCATCGATTATAGTTTAAAGTTTCAACTACTTTGTCATAAAAAAATATGTGAAAGATTACACTAAATTAATGAGTACTCCCTCTGTAAAGAAGTTTACAGAGACTAGAAAGCGGGTTCTACGTATGTTACTACTGAAATCAGGTATTAAACCCCATAATCGACAAATCTAAGAAAGTGTAATTCTTCCATCCAATTGTATGATAAACCAGAATCTCATGCCGAGCAATATGGGCTGACATATCGGACAATGCATCAGAGACACAATCGATACCCCCGAACAACATCGACACACCACCGATACTGATATGCCGGTCGATGTTCAGAACCTTGGCGTATCCAAAGTTTTAAATAAATGCCATATGGATCATCCATCAATTCTTTGGGTGTGTATGTTTTGGCTACCTTTTGCTTTCAGAACTCATGTTTGGAGTATGGATTTGTATTGTTCGTACATGCTAGAGTTAATATCGAGAGATCTATCTTTCTTTTTACACAAGACATTCAATTTCATATCGCTGGAGAGGTTGCTGCAGTTCTTCTCGCCTTGGTCCTAGTGCGAACATTCAAACTTGTTCACTGAACAAGGTGATGCATGATTGTTCTTTCAGAATAATTGAGGGGTGAATAATTGAGGGGTGACTACAGGTCTTCTGGCCTTCTTCTTATTTTCCCAATGTCTCTTATTCCCTAGTGCTTCATTCACCTTTTTCTTTGTTTATGACTAGATATTCTTTTCCCTCCATTTGCCACAAATGTGAGTGTGATGGAAAGTGTTATAACTAGTAAAACTCAATGCTACTACTTCAGAAGATGGAGTGGTATATATGCATGTATCATAAACGACGTAGTGTTCATGGTTGGAAGTTGTTGGACCATTACTATTTTTGCACTGAATTCATGTCCTGACTATTTTGGCGAACGTCTACAATAAGAATTCGACAACAACCAAATTTATGTCGAGCAAATATCAAGTTCAGACATATCACTGCTTGATTTTTCAATTATATAAAAAAATGCGTACCACGCTTCCGTGCTACAGTTATGGTATAGAACTGTAGCCACCCCTCAACTATTTCAAAGTTTTGACAGCGGCTTGCATACGAAAGCGGTGGAAATCACCAAATTGATGAGTACATGCCAGCACAGTAAATATTATAACTGCATGGTGCATCTCCTATAGACTAGAAGGCCCGTTTTACATGGGTCAATACTGAAATCAAGCTTTAAATCTATGAATTGGCGAAATCTATGAACGCATACTCCCATCAAATTGTATGATAGACCGGAATACGAAGCCAATTAATATCGATTTGTATATTGGGTTCTGCATTCGAAAAGCAGTTCATACGTCTCAACAATATCAACAGACAAAACGTACCAATATGCCGGCCAACATTCACAAAGCCCCCTCATTTCTATTTAGTCTGCGTAACCCCGATCACGCATTACCAGCAAACATATTTTTTCCATAAATTATGGACTTTTTGATCCACTTTCTTTCTTCGTAACAACTAATCTTCAATAAATCTTTGAGCCTTTGGTCCATTTTTCTTTCTTCTTAACAAAGGAGTCCATGTTAGGAAGGGAATATTAATGAGTACTTGAATCCACCTACGTCGTGACGTGTCATTGGGGTTGCACGCGACGTGGTTCCTGGTACAGCTTTTCCTCACCAATCCTCCCACGCAACCAACCAAAACCAAAAAGAAACTTTCTTCCATCCATCCTTCCTCGCAAAAAGGTAAAATAAAAACGTTACCTCGCCTGCCCTTTTGTCACTATTGAAGTCAGGCATTAAATTCCAGAATCGACAAATATATGAACGTGTAGTTCTTCCAGCAAAATGTATGATAAACCAGAATCTCAAGCCCATCAATATGGGTCGACATATCAGACGATGCATCTGAGACACAATCGATATGAGCAAACAACATCGAGACACCACCGACACCGATATGTCGTCAATCGATGTTCAGAGCCTTGGCTTCGTATGGATCATCCATCTATCCATCTATCATTTTCGGTGTGCATGTTTTGGCAATTTTTTGCTTTCAGGACTCATGTTTCGAGTGTGGCATTGTGTTGTTTGTATTAAGACATTGCATTTCATATGCATTACTATTACATTAGTCCATAATTTCGTAAATCAACAATGTATAATTCTTTGTCATCTGCGGACTGGATACATATGAACTTGAATATCAGGCGAACAATTGATTGATCATCCGCGGACTGAAAACGATCGGGTTGAAGCACAATTTAAGAAGAATGTAATGGGTTAATGTACGCTAATTGCGATCATTTAGATCCTTGATGCATTTTCTTCCTAAAAAAAGTCAATACATGTCTTTTCCTCCCTCTCTCGTCATTTTACCTGAGCACAAATGTGTTTACTGACAAGGTGATGCATCTTTTAACAGGTTTGATTGTACACACTAGGACTAGCTCTTTCTTCACAGCTTCTTCTTACATTCCCAATGTCTCTTATTCCCTGATGCTTCTTTTCACCCTTTTCTTTGTTTAGGACTAGATACTCTTTTCCCTCCATTTGCCACAAAATGTGAGTGCGATGGGAAGTGTTGTAACTTATAAAACTTGATGCTACCGCTTCACAATATGGAGTGGTATATATGCACGTATCATAAACCATGTAGTTTTTATGGTTGGAAGTTGTTGGATCATTACTATTTTTGCACTGATTTCATGTCCTGACAATTTTCGTGAACATCTACAATAAGAATTCGACAACAACTAAGCTTATATCAAATGAATAATAGTTGTAGCCACCCCTCAACTATTTCAAAGTTTCGATAGCAGGTTGCATACGGAAAAAGAGGTGAAAATCCACCAAATTAATGTGTACACGCCAGCATAGGAAATATCATAACTGCACGATGCATCTTCTGTAGACTAGAAGGCACGTTTTACACGGGATGCTACTTAAATCACGCATTGAATCTACGAATCGCCGGGATCTATGAACGTGTAATTCTCCCATCAAATTGTATGATAGACATGCATATCAAGCCAATAAATATCGACTGACATTGGGTACTGCATCTGGAAACCGGTTCATACGCTTGAACAATATCGACACACTACAGTTACCGATGTTTTGGCCGATATTAACAACTTTGTCTTATCATTTAAAAAATTGCCATATGGATCATTGAGCTATTATTTCAAAGTCCTCAACTCCCTTGTTTATATTTAGTCCGCACATAATGCTGATCACGCATCACCAATGAACATCGATAATGTTACCAGCAGACGATCGCCGGAAGAGGGGTGGCAAGCGAGCGCCATTCGATGGCGGTATTAGTTGCGAAGAAAGATCATACGACGGCAGTTTTAGAATGAAAATTGCCATCTCTGAAGAGACTGTGATGTTGCACCGAAAAAACTGCCGTCCCCTCACGCACTAAAAATGTCTCCTAAAACATTCGCAGATGCCACCTTCCCCGACGAATGTTCGCCCGTTAACAGGGTTCCTGAACATATTTTTTCCTTCATGAATTATGTGGGGTTTATGATCCACTTTCTTCATAAATTATATGGACTTTTTTTGATCCACTTTCTTTCTTCATGACCAAGATTTTTCCGATAAATGTTGGACCTCTTCTCATTTCCCTTTCTTCTTAACCAAGGAGGGCTCCGTTTTAGGAAGGGAAATTAAAATTGATTAATACCAGCAAAAATCCACCGGCGCCGTGACGCGTCATCGCCGACGCGGTTCGTTGCACAACTTTTCTCCACCAGTCCATGCAACCAACCAGAGCCAAAAAGAAGCTTTTTTTCTCCATCGTCCCTTCACTGCAAAAAAATACTAAAACCAAAAGAAAAGGTCCGGCCTGCCTTTTCGTTTGAATTTTTTTGGCTCCCCCATGCCCATGTCCATGTCCATGTGAAAGGGATGTGTGCCGTCCGGTCCGACCGTGTCTCTTCCCCTCACACTCTTCCCTTCCTCTGTACTACTCCCACTGCTACCAGTCCCTCTCTCTCATCATTTTAGCAGAGCACAAATGTGTTCATTGACAAGGTGATGCATCTTTGAATAAGTTTGAACGTACATACTAGGACTAACTCTTTCTTCACGGCTTCTTCTTACATTCCTAGTGTCTCTTATTCCCTCATGCTTCTTTTCACCTTTTTCTTATGTTTAGGACTAGATCTTCTTTCCCCTTCATTTGCCACAAAATGTGAGTGTGATGGGAAGTGTTGTAACTAGTAAAACTCAATGTTAGTGCTTCAGAAGATGGAGTGGTATATATGCACGTATCATAAACGAGGTAGTGTTCATGGTTGGAAGTTGTTGGATCATTACTATTTTTGTATTGAATTCACGTCCTCACAATTTTCGTGAATGTCTACAGCAATAAGAATTCGATAATAGCTAACCTTATAGCAAGTGAGTATCAAGTTCCTACATATCGCTGCTCGATTTTTTAGTTAAAAAAACAATGCTTACCATGCTTCGCTACAATTGTGGTATAGAATTGTAGACGCCCCTCAAATATTTCAAAGTTGACACCGGGTTGCATACAAAAAAGGTGGAGACACACCAAATCAATGAGTACATGCCAACACAATAAATTTCACAAACTGCATGGTGCATCTTCTACAAACTAGAAGGTGCTTTTTACATGGGTCGCTACTGAAATCAGGCTTTAAATCTATGAATCGGCGAAATGTATGAACACGTAATTCTCCCATCAAATTGTATGATAGAGTGGAATATGAAGCCAATAAATATCGATTGGCATATTGGGTTCTACATTTGACAAGCAGGTCATATGCCTGAACAATATCAACATACTAAAGGTACCGATATGCCGGCCGATATTCACAAAGCCCCCTTGTTTCTATTTAGTCCACTCATAACCCTGATCATGCATTACTAGCAAACATATTTTTTTTCATAAATTATGGACATTTTGATCCATTCTCTTTATTCGTAATAACTAATCTTGAATAAATCTTTGGGCTTTTGATCAATTTTTATTTCTTCTTAACTAATGAGTCCATGTTAGGAAGGGAACATTAATGAGTACGTGAATCCACCTACGCCGTGACGCATCATTGGGGCCGCACGCGACGTGGTTCGTGATACATCTTTTCTCCACCAATCTTCCCATGTAACCAACCAAGACCAAAAAGAAACTTTCTTCCATCCACCCTTCCTCGCAAAAAAGTAAAAATAAAAATGCTGCCTCGCCTACCCTTTTGTCACTACTGAAATCAGACATTAAATCGCAGATTCGACAAATCTATGAACGTGTAATTCTTCCAGCAAAATGTATGATAGACCAGAATCTCAAGCCCATCAATATGGGTTGACATATCGGACGATGCATATCAGACACAATCCATACGACCGAACAACATCAAGATACCATCGATACCGATATGTCAGTCGATGTTCAGAGCCTTGGAATATCCAAAATTTTAAACAAATGCCATATGGATCATCCATTTTATTCTTTTTAGTGTGCATGTTTTGGCAATTTTTTAGCTTTCAGAACTCATGTTTCGAGCGTGGCTTTGTGCTGTTTGTACAAGCTAGGATTAATATCAAGAGCTTATCTTTCCTTTTACATAAGACATTGCATTTCATATGCACTACAATTAAAATTATGCGCATTAGTTTAATAATTCATAAATCAACAATGTATAATTCTTTGTCATCTGCGGACTGGGTATATATGAACTTGAATATCAGGCAAACAATTGATCCATCATCTGCAGACTAAAAATAATCATTTTGAAGCACAATTTAAGAAGAATGTAATGGGTTAATGTATGCTAATTGTGATTATTTAGATCCTTGATGTATTTTCTTCCTAAAAAGTCTATACATGTCTTTCCCCTCTCTCATCATTTTAGTTGAGCACAAATGCGTTCATTGACAAGGTGATGCATCTTTGAACAAAGCTTGACGTACACACTAGGACTAACGCTTTCTTGACGGCTTCTTCTTACATTTCCAGTTTCTCTTATTCCCTCATGCTTCTTTTCACCTTTTTCTTATGTTTAGGACTAGATCTACTTTTCCCTTCATTTGCCACAAAATATGAGTGTGATGGGAAGTGTTGTAACTAGTAAAACTCAATGCTAGTGCTTCAGAATTTGGAGTAGTATAGATGCACGTATCATAAACGAGGTAATGTTCATGGTTGGAAGTTGTTTGGACCATTACTATTTTTGCATTGAATTCACGTCCTCAGAATTTTTCTGAATGTCTACAATAAGAATTCCACAATAGCTAAGCTTATAGCAAGTGAATATCAAGTTCCTACATATCGCTGCTCGATTTTCCAGTTATAAAAAAACAATGCCTACAACGTTTCGCTACAATTATGGCATAGAATTGTAGCCGCCCCTCAAATATTTCAAAGTTGACAACGGGTTGCATACAAAAAAGGTGAAGATACACCAAATTAATGAGTACATGCCAGCACAATAAATATCACAACTGCATGGTGCATCTTCTATAGACTAGAAGGCGCGTTACATGGGTCGCTACTGAAATCAGGCTTTAAATCTATGAATCGGCGAAATCTATGAACCTTATCTCCCACCAAATTGTATGATCGGAATGTGAAGCGAATTAATATTGATTGGCATATTAGGTTCTACATTCGAAAAGCAGTTCATACGCCTGAACAATATCAACACACTGAAGGTACCGATATGCCGGCCAATATTCACAAAGCCCCCTCGTTTCTATTTAGTCTGCGCATAACCCTGATCATGCATTACCAGAACATAATTTTTTTCATAAATTATGGACTTTTGACCCATTTTTTTTCTTCGTAACAAATAATCTTGAATAATTCTTTGGGATTTTGGTCAATTTTTCTTTCTTCTTAATTAAGGAGTCCATGTTAGGAAGGGAATATTAATGAGTACATGAATCCACATGTGTCGTGACGCGTCATTAGGTTGCACGCGACGCATTTCGTGGTGCATCTTTTCTCCACCAATCCTCCCATGCAACCAGCCAAAACCAAAAACAAACTTTCTTCCATCCACCCTTCCTCGCAAAAAAGAAAAAAATAAAGATGCTGCCTCACCTGCCCTTTTGTCACTATTGAAATCAGGCATTAAGTTCCAGAGTCAACAAATCTATGAACGTGTAATTCTTCCAGCAAAATGTATGATAGACCAGAATCTCAAGCCCATCAATATGGGTTGACATATGGGACGATGCATCTGAGACACAATCCATATGACCAAACAACATCGAGGCACCACCCATACTGATATGCCAGTCGATGTTCAGAGCCTTGTCCAAAGATTTAAACAAATGTGATATGGATCATCCATCTATTCTTTTTGGTGTACATTTTTTTTGGCAATTTTTTGCTTTCAGAACTCATGTTTCGAGTTTGGCTTTGTGCTCTTTGTACAAGCTAGGATTAATATCGAGAGATCTTATCTTTCCTTTTACATAAGACATTGCATTTTATATGCATTATTATTAAAATTATGCATTAGTTCCATAATTTCATAAATCAACAATGTACAATTCTTTGTCATCTGCGGGCTGGATATATATATGAACTTGAATATCAGGCAAACAATTGATTGACCATTTGCGCGGACTGACTGGATATGAACTTGAATACCAAGCAAACAATTGATTGATCATCTGTGGATTGAAAATAGTTGGTCCGAAGCACAACTTAAGAAGAATGTAATGGGTTAATGTATGCTAATTGCGATCATTTACAGCCTTGATGTAGTTTCCTTCTAAAAAAAAGTCGATACATGTCTTCCCCCCTCTCTCATCATTTTAGCTGAGCACAAATGTGTTCACTGACAAGGTGATTTGAACAAGTTTGGATGTACACACTCAGACTATCTCTGTATTCACGGCTTCTTCTTACATTTCCAATGTCTCTTATTCCCTGATGCTTCTTTTCACCCATTTCTTTGTTTAGGACTAGATATTCATTTCCCTCCATTTTGCCACAAAATGTGACTGCGATGGGAAGTGTTGTAACTAATTAAAACTTGATGCTACTGCTTCACAATATGGAGTGGTATATATTCACGTATCATAAACCACGTACTCCCTCCGTCCGGAAATACTCGTCGGGGGAATGGATGTATCTAGATGTATTTTAGTTCTAGATACATTCATTCTTATGCATTTCTTCGACAAGTATTTCCGGACGGAGGGAGTAGTTTTTATGGTTGGAAGTTGTTGGATCATTACTATTTTTGCATTGATTTCATGTCTTGACAATTTTCGTGAAGGTCTACAATAAGAATTCGACAAGAACTAAACTTATATCAAATGAATATAAGTGCATACATATCGCTGCTTGATTTTTCAATTAAAAAAAAACAATGCCTGCCACACTACCGTGCTCACCCCTCAACTATTGACGAAAAAGGCTCACGCTCCGCTTTATATATAAAACACTGACCACAACAACCATCCGGATACAAACGCGACACCACGCACATCAACAACGGGTTGCGACATATTGGGTTCTCTGCATGCATCCGGAACACAGTCGATACGCGTGAACAACATCGACACAGTACAGATACCGACATGCCGGTGTTTCAAAAAATGCCTGTTCTTTCAAAGCCCGCCAGATTTTTTCTTAAATCATGTGGACTTTTTGATCCATTTTCTTCGTCATTACTACTAGGATTTTCCCTGGTATAAAATCCTTGACCTTTTCCTCGGCTTATTTCTTCTTAACTAAGGACCCCATTTTTGGAAGAGAATTAATGGGTAGAGAGAAATCCACCGGCGCCGTGACGCGTCATCGGCGACGCGGTTCCTTGTACAGCTTTTCTCCACCCCATGCAAACCAACCAGAGCCAAAAAGAAGTTTTTTTTCTCATCATCCCTTCACTGCAAAAAAAAAAAAAAAACTAAAACCAAAAGAAAAGGTCCGGCCTGCCCTTTGGTTTGAATTTTTTGGGCTCCCCCATGCCCATGTCCATGTGAAAGGGATGCGTGCCGTCCGGTCCGACCGTGTCTCTCCCCCTCACTCTTCCCTTCCTCTGTACTACTCCTACTCCTACTCCCACTACCAGTTCCTCGCCAGCTGCTGCCGCCGCCCCCTTCCTGCGGACTTCGTCCTCCTCCCCGCTCCCCCCGATCCCCACCAGTACTAGTACTCCCCTCCCCCAGCAATCCATCCTCATTCTTGCCCGCACGCATCCCCTCCCCTTCCATTCATTGCTCCGTCCTGGGAGGATCGATTGATTGCCCGGCGCTCCTTTGACTGGCTCGCTCGCCGGGTGGGTTGACCCCAAGTGGAATGGTAAGCATCCGGAGCTTTCTTGGCCGGAATCCGTGGGTTTTCTTGCGTCCGTGGGCCGGGTTTTCCGGCCAGATTTGTTTCTCCTGCGAGCGTGTTCTTGCTGCGGGAAGCGTTTGAATCTGTGGCGTGTCCGTGCGCCCCTGCCCGGCCGAGATTTGGGGCCGGTGTTTCGGGGGGCTGTCCGATTTGGTTTGATTTGACTATGGGAGGCGCCGGAGCTCGCATAATCTCCGGCCGGAAACCTTCCGTTTTCGTGCGAGATTGCCATCTTTTCCCCTCTTTTGATTGATTTCGATATCTCTTCTGATTTGTTTCCTCCCCTTCGCAGATCGGCCAGTGATCGATCCATCCGCAAAGCTTAAGCCAAGGGATCGGGACGCACGGACGGGCGGAAGCTATGGATAACATCGGCGGCGGCGGCGTGCTGCGGCACAGCAACAGCAGCCGCCTCTCGCGCATGTCCTTCTCCGGCGAGGACGGCCGCGGCGCGCAGGCCCGGGCCGCCCCCGGCGCCGGGGCGGACCGGCCGATGGTCACCTTCGCGCGCCGCACCCACTCGGGCCGCTACGTGAGCTACTCGCGCGACGACCTCGACAGCGAGCTGGCCAACAGCGAGCTGGCGGGCGGCGGCGGCGGCTTCTCGCCGGACCGGGAGGAGTTCCTCAGCTACCACGTGCACATCCCGGTCACGCCGGACAACCAGCCCATGGACCCGGCCATCTCGGCGCGCGTCGAGGAGCAGTACGTCTCCAACTCGCTCTTCACGGGGGGCTTCAACAGCGTCACCCGCGCCCACCTCATGGACAAGGTCATCGACTCGGAGGCCAGCCACCCGCAGATGGCCGGCTCCAAGGGCTCCTCCTGCGCCGTCAACGGCTGCGACGGCAAGGTCATGAGCGACGAGCGCGGCCAGGACATCCTGCCCTGCGAGTGCGACTTCAAGATCTGCGCCGAGTGCTTCGGCGACGCCGTCAAGAACGCCGGCGCGCTCTGCCCCGGCTGCAAGGAGCCCTACAAGGCCACCGAGATGGAGGACCTGGTCGGCGGCGGCGCCGACGGCGGGGCCAGGCCCACGCTCTCCCTGCCCCCGCCGCCCGGCGGCGCGCCCGCGTCCAGGATGGAGAGGCGGCTGTCGATAGTCAGGTCGCAGAAGGCCATGACAAGGAGCCAGACCGGCGACTGGGATCACAACCGCTGGCTGTTTGAGACCAAGGGGACCTATGGGTATGGGAATGCCATCTGGCCAAAGGAGAATGATGCCGACAATGGCAATGGCGGCGGTGGAGGCGGGCTGGGCGGAACCGACGGGCAGCCGGCGGAGTTCACCAGCAAGCCATGGAGGCCGCTCACTCGGAAGCTCAAGATCCCTGCTGGCATCCTCAGCCCATACAGGTATTGCTCAACTTCACTGCACTTGCATGTTCTGATTCATGTTCTCATTCATGTTCTGATTCATGTGGATGTTGGGCTTGTTTGTCCCCTGGTCACATGGGAAATGAACTGTCTCATGATACACCTGACTTGATTAATCTTAAAAGTGCTTCTAAAGTCAAACTTTGGTTCAACCTGGATCTATAGATTAGCTCCAGTTGCTATGATTCAGTCAGTATGTATCAATAAACTAGTAGGTTAGGTGAGATGTTAGATCTGTGCTACATCTTCCTATCTTGTCCTGACTTCAAAACAAACATGATATTATCATATTAATAGCACCGAAAAAATTTCTCACCACACTTCTCTATTATATATGCACACTTGAGATTTACTATTCAAGTTCATACTTTGTACTCCCTCCGTTCTTAAATATAAGTCTTTTTAGAGATTTCAATAAGGACTACGTACGGATGTATATAGACATATTTTAGAGTGTAGATTCACTCATTTATCTCCGTATGTAGTCCTTTATTAAAATCTCTAAAAGAACTTACATTTAGGAACGGAGGAAGTAGATAGCATCTCGGTTTGTAGTAAAAGAGGTGTGCTTATTGGTGAAAATGTGAAATGATGTCTCATTTTCCTTTTGAGTTTTCTGATAGAAGACTTGACTCTGCAATGTCTATAATGATGATGTCCTGTTCATTAACTTGGTTTCCTTGATGCTTCCTGCAGGCTTCTTGTTCTCATCCGCTTGGCCGTTCTTGGTCTGTTCCTTACATGGAGAATTAAGCATAAGAATGAAGATGCAATGTGGCTATGGGGCATGTCTGTTGTTTGTGAACTCTGGTTTGGCTTTTCTTGGATCTTGGACCAGCTGCCAAAGCTGTGCCCTGTTAACCGAGCAACTGACCTTGCTGTCCTGAAAGACAAGTTTGAGACCCCAACGCCGTCAAATCCGAATGGAAGATCTGATCTGCCGGGGCTTGATATATATGTGTCCACTGCTGATCCAGAGAAAGAACCTCCATTAACTACAGCAAACACCATTCTGTCCATCCTTGCTGCTGACTATCCTGTTGAGAAGCTTTCTTGCTATGTTTCTGATGACGGAGGCGCTCTCCTTACATTTGAAGCAATGGCTGAAGCTGCTAGCTTTGCTAACATGTGGGTTCCTTTCTGTCGCAAGCACGGCATCGAGCCTCGCAATCCTGAGAGCTACTTCAGTCTAAAGAGGGACCCTTACAAGAACAAGGTACGCTCGGACTTTGTCAAGGACAGGAGAAGGATCAAGAGGGAGTATGATGAGTTCAAGGTCAGAATCAATGGGCTGCCTGACTCAATCCGTCGCCGCTCCGATGCTTACCATGCCAGAGAAGAAATCAAGGCCATGAAGAGGCAGCGTGAAGCTGCTCTTGACGATGCAGTGGAGACTGTTAAAATTGCTAAAGCTACCTGGATGGCTGATGGCACACATTGGCCCGGTACCTGGATTCAACCCTCTGCGGAGCATACTCGGGGAGACCATGCTGGAATCATTCAGGTAGACATTCTCAGGCAGCATTTCTTTTGTTTGCTATTTCATATTTGTTGCAAGGTGTCCTCTATATACCTACAAATGATGCATTATGTTTCAGAGCTGAACCATCTTGATATTGTTAATGAACAACTTAGGGTAATCAGTAAGACAGATATGCACCTCTAATGAGTAATCATTCCATTTTCCTTTTGAACAAAATGCGCACATCCTTTTCAGTGTGCATATTGGAATATCTAATTATTAGACTAGTTTTGCTTTCTTAAGTAACAGTGTGTGCATATTGGGATATCTAATTATTAAGTGCTTTTTTAAGTACAAATTTTTAACAATTTGATCACAATCTAATATCCAGATTCGAGGAAAACTAGCCGAGAGTTATATTATATGCACACATATGCTTACCATTTGTTGTCCTGTTCTTCAGGTGATGCTCAAACCTCCTAGTGATGATCCCTTGTATGGCGGCGATGGTGAAGAAGGTAGACCCCTTGACTTCACTGACATCGACATCCGTCTGCCAATGTTGGTCTATGTGTCCCGAGAAAAGCGCCCAGGCTATGACCACAACAAGAAGGCTGGTGCGATGAATGCTCTGGTCCGTTCATCTGCTGTCATGTCAAATGGACCTTTCATCCTCAACCTGGATTGTGATCATTATGTTTACAACTCCCAAGCTTTCCGTGAAGGCATGTGCTTCATGATGGACCGTGGTGGTGACCGTATTGCCTATGTCCAGTTCCCCCAACGGTTTGAGGGCATTGATCCATCAGATCGCTATGCCAACCACAACACTGTCTTCTTTGATGTCAACATGCGTGCATTGGATGGTCTCATGGGACCAGTCTATGTCGGCACTGGCTGTCTGTTCCGCCGTGTTGCACTCTATGGATTTGACCCTCCACGCTCCACAGAACATGGTGGCTGCTGCAGCTGTTGCTTCCCGAAGAAGCGCAAGATCAAGAGCACTGTTTCCTCAGGTACATCTGAAGAGACACGGGCTCTGCGCATGGCAGATTTTGATGATGAGGAGATGAACATGTCAACATTTCCCAAGAGGTTCGGTAACTCAAACTTCCTCATCAACTCTATCCCGATTGCCGAGTTCCAAGGGCGCCCGCTTGCTGATCACCCTGGTGTCAAGAATGGCCGTCCTCCTGGTGCTCTCACTGTCCCCCGTGACCTTCTCGACGCCTCCACGGTCGCCGAGGCTATCAGTGTCATCTCATGCTGGTATGAAGACAAGACAGAGTGGGGTCAGCGTGTCGGATGGATTTATGGCTCAGTCACAGAGGATGTTGTCACAGGGTACCGGATGCACAACCGTGGGTGGAAGTCAGTCTACTGTGTCACCAAGGGTGACGCCTTCCGCGGCACTGCACCCATCAACCTGACTGACCGTCTCCACCAGGTGCTCCGGTGGGCCACCGGCTCAGTGGAGATCTTCTTCTCCCGCAACAACGCGCTGCTCGCGAGCCGGAGGATGAAGTGTCTTCAGAGGATCGCGTACCTGAACGTGGGCATCTACCCGTTCACGTCCATCTTCCTCATCGTGTACTGCTTCCTGCCGGCGCTGTCGCTCTTCTCGGGGCAGTTCATCGTCAAGGAGCTGGACGTGACCTTCCTCACCTACCTGCTGGTGATCACCCTGACGCTGTGCATGCTGGCGGTGCTGGAGATCAAGTGGTCGGGCATCAACCTGGAGGAGTGGTGGAGGAACGAGCAGTTCTGGCTCATCGGCGGCACCAGCGCCCACCTCGCCGCCGTGCTGCAGGGCCTCCTCAAGGTCATCGCCGGCATCGAGATCTCCTTCACGCTCACCTCCAAGTCGGGCGCGGACGACGAGAACGACGAGTACGCCGACCTCTACATCGTCAAGTGGACCTCGCTCATGATCCCGCCCATCGTCATCATGATGGTCAACCTCATCGCCATCGCCGTCGGCTTCAGCCGCACCATCTACAGCGAGATCCCGCAGTGGAGCAAGCTCCTGGGCGGCGTCTTCTTCAGCTTCTGGGTGCTGGCTCACCTGTACCCGTTCGCCAAGGGCCTCATGGGGCGCCGCGGCCGCACGCCGACCATCGTCTTCGTCTGGTCCGGCCTCCTCGCCATCACCATCTCGCTGCTGTGGGTGGCCATCAACCCGCCGTCGCAGAACTCGCAGATCGGAGGCTCCTTCCAGTTCCCCTGATCGTACCCATATATCATATATGAGTTACATACCATTTGTTCCAGCAGCAGCAGCGGCGGCTAGCTGGTGGGGAGTAAAGTAAATTCTGACCGTTCCCTGTGGTTATATTAATTAGGTGTTTTTTTCGTGTTGCTGGAAAATGTTGGATCATACTAGTAGTTCATTTGTTCTTTTGATTCTGTTCCTGAGATGTTTGGACCTGGACAACATCAAGTACAAAAATTCAGAAATTCTCATCGAGTCTTTTCTCCTTCTTCTTGCATTGCATCTGGTTGAGTGAGATGTGTTGAATACTCTCGAAGCAAATCTTGCCTTTTTGTGTTGCCTGTAGCCATCTATTTGGCTACAGTCCTGGTAAAGAAGAGCCTGATCTTTTTGGTATGTGTATTTCTCTGACCAGGCACTATTATTATACATCAGGTAATTCATTTGTTCATTTGGTTGTGTTGATTTATGTTCAGTTTGGACCTGGACAACGTCAAGTACAAAAATTCACATGTCTTTGCATACTTCTTGCACTGCAACTGAGTGAGATATACTCCCTCCCTCAGTTCTTAAATATAAGACCTTATGGCAGTTCAATTTAAACTGACAAAACATCTTATATTTGACGTAGTACCATGACATACTCAGCAAATCTTGCCTTTATGTGTTGCATGTGGCCATCGTGCTCTGCAAGAACTTTCAAAAGGTCATCTTTTTTTTTGTCACATGGATATCTCTGACCAGGTAGTAGCATATGTGTTGCTGGCTTTGGCATGGCAGTGACATGAAGAGGTCAGAGCATGTGCTTGACCAGTTCACTTGAGTTCAGCCTTGGCTTGGCTTTAGGTGATAGATTATTCTCATCGACGGTCGTTGATAGGTGATTGATGGATGAGGACGCCTGGAGAGACAGATGGATGGAAAAAAATGCTTTGTTGTTTGGCCCCAAGAACAAGTCAAGGTCTTTTACTGAGATGATACATAAGTGGTGCAGCCAGGATTGGAGCAAAAACCGGGCCACACAAAATTCAGCATGGAGAAAAACTTTAGCGCCTAGAACAACCCCAAAACTGCCTGACAAAATATCCAATGTGAAAACATACTGAATATGGCTCAATTGCACAACAGATTCAAAACCTAAACTCAAAGCGCCCGTATGTATATGTCATTGGACACAGATGGAATGGAAGAACTATCTTCATATTCTACTCCGTATTTGACAACTTATGCCAGAGTTGAAACGAAATGCGAAAAGTAGTCCTGCTTGCACAACCACTCATAGTACATGTGAGAACAAAATCTCCACATCTTGCACTTGATTTCAGCATACAAGTATATATAAACACATTGACATATATACAGGGCACGCAGGCAAAAACAAGGCCAAAAAACACTGTCAGCGGCCTGAAGCTGCACACCTTTCACTTAATTTCAGCACCAATAAAGGATATAAAGCATTGGATCATATATTCACAGGACACACAAGCAAATTCAAGGTCAGAAACAACAGCCGGATGCCTGAACCTTACCTGAACTAGGGGAGCAGTAACGATCCTTCAGCTTCAAAAAAACCAAGCACCGTCAGTTGCCTGAACCTTACCTGGACTGAGCGGCCAGCGGCCAATCGGCGGCTTGGGAGGCCGGAGCAGCCGAGCGGCGGTGGCGCGTGCGTCGTTGGCTGGCTGCACGTGCGGTCGGGATTGACTGCAAGAGGTTGTGCTCCACTGAATTAAGGTCCAATAGGTAGTCTCCCCACTTTGCCTTTGCTGCTGTTATTATTCGGGTGCGTGTGTATCTCCCAAACCATGGTTAAGGGTATCCTTGTAAAGGTCACTCTCATCTTCTTCTCGAGCATTTGTGAATTTTTCTTTTTCTACATTTATTTTTTAAAAGTTTTATATTTTGAATATTTTTTTTTACCGTTTTCACCATTGGATTTCTAGCATAGTGATCTTCAAAACCATTCCCTCCGTTCTCAAATATAAGTTTTTTATAGAGATTTCAACAAGTAACTACATACGGAGCAAAATGAGTGAATCTACACTCTAAAATATGTCTACATATATCCGTGTGTTGTAGTCCATTTGAAATGTATAAAAGGACTTATATTTAGGAACGGAGCGAGTAGACCACATGTTAATAGGTTTCGATGAACCCTTTTTTCACGAAAAAACTGCAAGAAAAAACAGAAGCTAGAAGTATGCCCCCCCCCCCCCCCCCCCTCTTTTTCTCTTTTCAAGAAGCGTAGTTCTGTGCCTCCATGAGATGCTAATATATGCTTCTAGGGGAAGCAATATAAAAACACGGAAAAATCACGATTTTTTGCCTTTCTGAAAAAGCATAACTATATTTTTCGCGGAAGTAAAAGTGTGCCTCCGTGAGAAGTAAATATGTGCTTCTCATGGAAGCAAAAAAAAGTTCATGCAATATGTTTTGTCTTTTTCCCATTTTCGAGAAGCAAAACAGTGTTTCTTGCGGAATCAAATCCGTGCCTCCACGATAAGCGTGCATCTCGTGGAAGAAAAACATAAATTCAGGAAAAAAAAGAAAATCATAACTTCTTTCCTTTTCGGGAAGCACAACTCGCGGAAGCAAATCTGTGCTTCTCATGAACACAAAATAAAAAGTTCACACAAAAAAAGTTTGTGATTTTTCCTTTCCGAGAAGCACAACTGTGCTTTTTGGGGAAGCAAAATTGTGCTTCCCATGGAAGCAATTTTTTTCGCGCAATTTTTTTCCTCTCCAAAACCTAGGGAAAACTAGGCATAAAATCAAAAGGCTAAAAAAAACCATCTAAAACCTGAAAATGTGTACACAAAAATAAAATAAAAATCCGGAGGGAGCGTCCAGCACTTGACACGTGGCGGTGCCTGGAAGCACCACTTGACGCGCTCTCAGCCCACAAAAATGACTCTGCGGGGCTCTCACAAGGGGTACGCCTTTGCTATGTTGCTCCAATCTCAGAAGCCTCTCCTGCCAACCGAAACGCAACGACGACATCTAGCCCACATCGTCTTTTCTTTTTATTTTCTCTTTCGTTCTTTTACATAATTTATGTTTTCAATTCTTATATTTATTTCTATAAATATTGTAGAAACATAAGTTTGAATAAGTAAATTTTCATGCATTTTTTAAATGCCTTTTACTTCAAAATGTTCACTGTGCATTAAAAGATATTCTGAAAATGCTTCTATGATTCTAAAAATACACAAGTTTACAAATATGTGCATGATATTATTTTTTACGAAATTGTGAAAAATTATTCACACAATTAGAAGAAAATTTCAGACCATTCGAGAAATTGTTCATGACATTCAGAAACTGTTCATACGGTTTTATGAGTTTGTTAATGCCATTTACAAAATTGTTCACGAAGTGTAACAAAATTGTTAGCATAATTTCGAAAAACAATGTGTTAAAAAATTCAGAAAAATGTTAAATTCGAAAACTGTTCACATATTTTAAAACATGTTCATGCCACTTTTCAAAAATGTTGACCATGTACTTAAAAAATGTTCAAGTGCAATTGAAATATGTTTCATATGTGTTTGTAAAAATGTTAAACATGTATTTAAAAAATGTTCAATTTGTATCTGAAGATATTTTGCATTTACTGGGAAATGTTTGATGTGTATTGATAGATATGTCAATGTGTCTATAAATGTTTCTAAAATGAAGAATCGAATTGCAAAATGAAAATATTTAGGTCATTGAAAAAAATGTTCGTTACACTTAAAAATGAACAATGAACTGAAAAAAATGAACAAAGAAACAAAAGCTAAAATGATATAACTGGTAAAGAAAAACAGAAAAAAAAAAGAAAAAACCATGCGGAATGTTCCAAAACCGGCCTATAAAGTGCCCAAAACCGCCAGGTTAGGTCCTATGAGTTTAGGGGCCCGAGGCAAATCAAAAATTCGGGGCCTATTGAGATATGAACATCGTAAACATAATAATTAATATACTTATTTATGAAGTGTTACTATATTTTTAGTTGATGTCAACATTATATTTTTGTTCAAATTTAGAATTACCATTACTTGGTTCCTCTCCTTCCGTGGGAACCATCGCCAACTCATTCTATGGTTTCATTGATAAATCGGCAAAACTGTCAATAACTCATATATGTGATTCTATCAAGTCAATCGCAAACTTTTTTTTTCCTATTAGACACATACTTTCTAGTTGTCATGACAACATACAGCGTTGACTGCTGAAAATAAAAATAAATATACAACATAGATTGAACAGTGTAAGCTTTACATCATGTATGTATGCCAAGGTAAAATTATTTAATTATATTGTTCAAACTTTTTAGCATACTGAGCATCAGAGATGATGCGACATGGGCTGTCCTCGAGGGCGCTCGACGATGTGGGTTGGTGTCTAAGTGGGAGTCATTCGGCCATATGCGTCGGTGCCTACATGATGGACACGGAGCCGGGGGCGCGATTATGTGCTGCCCGCTGCGAGTTGTACTAGGTCTCGACTGTAGGGAGAAGTTTCGGGCCAGCCCAGTAGCCACGGCTCGTGTGCTGACGCCGTGTTGCTTCTTTTGATTTTTATTTTCATTTTTAATCTTTTATTTATATTTGAAAATTCTAAAACTCTATGTTTCAAAAAACATTTTACATAAAATTGTAGAAAATATTAGTATTGTATGTGAAAAATGTACAATGTGAAAAAGTAGAAAATATTAGTCATGTGTATGAAAAATATTAATCGTGTGTAAGAAAAATGTTTATACTTTGTAAAACAAATCATGTAATTAAAAATGATTCATACATTAAAAAATTCTACGTTACAAACAAAATGTTCACTAGTTTTAAAAAAATGAGTTCGGCACATTAAGAATGTTAATGTTGCATTTAAAATGGCTTTGTGTTATACGAAAAATGCATAAATGTGAATGTAAAAAAGTAAAATAACGTTAATTATGTATAACGAAAATGTTAATCATATGTATGAAAATGTCGCACATATGTACGATTTTTTTAATCATATGTATGGAAAATGTGACTAATATATTTTGTATATGTCCGTGAATTTTTTCAATATGTTTATAAAAAATTAAAAAACAATTGTTTCTGTAATTCAACAAAAATGTGTCATGCAATAAAAATTTTACATCACATTTTTTTATTAGAGCAAAAAATGTTTTCATGACATTTTCAATAAATGTTTTACAATGTACTAAAAATGTTAGAATAGTGCAAAGAATTTTTTTTTTATAATTTACAACATCTTTAAAAAACTCAAAACATGTTTTTGTAAAAAGTGGAAAACATGTATTTGAAAAATGTTAAACGGGTATAGAACAAATGTTTTAAATGTATATGAAAAATGTACAACATAGATGAGAGAAAAATAGACATGTATTGAAAAGACAAAACAAAGAAAAATAGAAGAAAAGAAACAAAAAAAAACCGAACAAAACCCAGAAAGAAACAACAAAAATCAAAGTATAAAGAGGGAAGAGGAAAAACAAAAAAGCAAAGTAAACCAAAGCATATAAAACAATAAAAAGAAAAGATAATCCAAAAACCGTTGAAAAAACCCGAAGACAAAACAAAAGAAAACTGAGAAAAAAATGAAAAAAGAGCGAGCGAATTCGACGGCGACATCTATGAGCCAGAACAAAGCGAACCCACGCACGCAGCACCCGCGCTACAAAGTGGGCCGACCCTCTACTGTTGTCCATAAGCGATTCTTATTAGGAGTCAGTACAAGCGACATATTGCCCTAACACAAGGCCTGAGCCTCACCTAGCAGCGGTGTTCATCGGCGTCATGACATGCCTACCTCCGTAGGCCGTGACTATGTCCTACATACATGTATGTGGCTCTTGGGAGGGGCCACTAGATCTTTGGGGCACGGGGTAGCCGCTGCTCCACCCCCTAGGGCCAGTCCTGAAAACCGCTGGAAAATAGGCAACCGCTATCCGCTACTAGGCCATGATCCGCTTCCGATCATCAAAGTAAAACATTGAAGCTATTATTTCCTCCACCCCCTGTGGCCCGTGGCCTTGGTTATTTGGGCCCCAGCTCCTCCCCTACCTTTGATGTTCAAAGTTTTTTCTAGACTTCACTCCTGGATAACATCGAGTACCGAAGTCAGAAATTTTAGCAAAATAAAGTCCCAGATTCTTTCATAGTTCTAGTGAGATGTATTGCATATTGAAAGAAATTTTGTCAATTGGGGCGGGGGCTGGGGAAGAGGTGGATGTGCGTGGGGTGCATGAAGTTGTGGTGAAGACAAAAGTTACGGGATTAGGGGTAGGGCTGCAAGAAAAGTCTGCTCAAGATCGACTCTTATTTTAGCTCGACTCAAAAAGAAATAAGCTAAGTATGAAACAAGTTGATCTTGAGCCAACACTGCTTGCTCGATCTCACTCGATAGCTCGATATGATAATTTTGATATATATGAAAAGGAAATTGGATAAATCATCACTACAATACGTATGTCATTAGGAGACATTTTTTTGCTAGCGTTTTTGCTAAACACATCAAAATCATGGCATTGAAGGCATTGTGTACTGTGTTATCTACTTCTAATCTTGTTGCATCAGGTTTCAGTTAACCTGTTTGCTACACGTGATATCTTCTATAGAACATCCCTGACATACATGATCTTTTCTTAAATCAGTAAACTAATAATATGACAACACTGAAGTGATTATCTATAGATTTCTATGCAGTTTAGTTACCATTGGAGTAGCACTGAACTGATTAAGGCACGTAGATTAGTACTATATAGATTCTTAACCTGTGGTATTTTTACTAGTATTAAACTGATATTGCTTCTAGAATTTTTTTCTTTTCTTTTGAACTAAATGTTGAATGGATAGTAGCTCCCGTTGGTGTTTTTATCTTGGTTTTTATCTTTTCTTTTCTAACCGAGTTTTGAATTGTACATACCAGGAAATATGATGACTTCGAGATCAACATCTGATGCATTTAATCAGTCCCATGTGTCTAAGCATGAACGAAGATTGAATGAGCTGAATTATGGAGTCATAGAACTTAATCTACCACATATGGAATGCATCAATGTTATCAAACAAATTAAAATAGAAGCTTCTAACAAGGATAAATTAAAACACTTCACTATGGTAAGATCTTACAATACTTGGTGAGATCTTGTTTTCGTTACTTTTGATGGTCTTGAGGAACTCCACATGAAAAAATTAATCAAATATTTTTTTTGGTTGGACTTCTCATGTTGTTTTCTTGTATTGATTTTGAAGAATTCCATAACTGACGAAGATGATGAATTAAGGAGCCATGAGGGGAGTGGTTGTTGGGGAACGTAGCATGCAATTTCAAAAAATTCCTACGCTCACGCAAGATCTATCTAGGAGATGCATAACAACGAGAGGGGAGAGTGTGTCCACTGTTGGGAATCGTAGCATAATTTAAAATTTTCCTAAGCTCACCAAGATGCATCTATGGAGTCTACTAGCAACGAGGGGAAAGGAGTGCATCTACATACCCTTGTAGATCGCGAGCGGAAGCGTTCCAATGAACGTGGATGACGGAGTCGTACTCGCCGTGATCCAAATCACCGATGACCGAGTGCCGAACGGACGGCACCTCCGCGTTCAACACACGTACGGTGCAGCGACGTCTCCTCCTTCTTGATCCAGCAAGGGGGAAGGAGAGGTTGATGGAGATCCAGCAGCATGACGGCGTGGTGGTGGATGTAGCGGGTCTCCGGCAGGGCTTCGCCAAGCTTCTGCGAGAGAGAGAGAGAGGTGTTGCAGGGGAGGAGGGAGGCGCCCAAGGCTGTTCGTTGCTGCCCTCCCTCCCCCCCTTTATATAGGCCCCCTGGGGGGGGGGCGCCGGCCCTGGGAGATGGGATCTCCAAGGGGGGGCGGCGGCCAAAGGGGGGAAGGGGTTGCCTTGCCCCCCAAGGCAAGGGGGAAGCTCCCCCCCTAGGGTTCCCAACCCTAGGCGCATGGGGGGAGGCCCAAGGGGTGTGCCCCAGCCCACTAAGGGCTGGTTCCCTTCCACTTTCAGCCCACGGGGCCCTCCGGGATAGGTGGCCCCACCCGGTGGACCCCCGGGACCCTTCCGGTGGTCCCGGTACAATACCGGTAACCCCCGAAACTTTCCCGGTAGCCGAAACTTGACTTCCTATATATAATTCTTCACCTCCGGACCATTCCGGAACCTCTCGTGACGTCCGGGATCTCATCCGGGACTCCGAACAACTTTCGGGTTTCCGCATACACATATCTCTACAACCCTAGCGTCACCGAACCTTAAGTGTGTAGACCCTACGGGTTCGGGAGACATGCAGACATGACCGAGACGCCTCTCCGGTCAATAACCAACAGCGGGATCTGGATACCCATGTTGGCTCCCACATGTTCCACGATGATCTCATCGGATGAACCACGGTGTCGAGGATTCAATCAATCCCGTATGCAATTCCCTTTGTCAATCGGTATGTTACTTGCCCGAGATTCGATCGTCGGTATCCCAATACCTTGTTCAATCTCGTTACCGGCAAGTCTCTTTACTTGTACCGCAATGCATGATCCCGTGACTAACGCCTTAGTCACATAGAGCTCATTATGATGATGCATTACCGAGTGGGCCCAGAGATACCTCTCCGTCACACGGAGTGACAAATCCCAGTCTCGATCCGTGCCAACCCAACAGACACTTTCGGAGATACCCGTAGTGCACCTTTATAGTCACCCAGTTACGTTGTGACGTTTGGCACACCCAAAGCACTCCTACGGTATCCGGGAGTTGCACGATCTCATGGTCTAAGGAAAAGATACTTGACATTGGAAAAGCTCTAGCAAACGAAACTACACGATCTTTTATGCTATGCTTAGGATTGGGTCTTGTCCATCACATCATTCTCCTAATGATGTGATCCCGTTATCAATGACATCCAATGTCCATAGTCAGGAAACCATGACTATCTGTTGATCAACGAGCTAGTCAACTAGAGGCTTACTAGGGACACGTTGTGGTCTATGTATTCACACATGTATTACGATTTCCGGATAACACAATTATAGCATGAACAATAGACTATTATCATGAACAAAGAAATATAATAATAACCATTTATTATTGCCTCTAGGGCATATTTCCAACAGTCTCCCACTTGCACTAGAGTCAATAATCTAGTTACATTGTGATGAATCGAACACCCATTGCGTCCTGGTGTTGATCATGTTTTGCCCTAGGGAGAGGTTTAGTCAACGGATCTGCTACATTCAGGTCAGTATGTACTTTACAAATATCTATGTCTCCAATTTGAACACTTTCACGAATGGAGTTGAAGCGACGCTTGATATGCCTGGTCTTCCTGTGAAACCTGGGCTCCTTCGCAAGGGCAATAGCTCCAGTGTTGTCACAGAAGAGAGTCATCGGGCCCGACGCATTGGGAATCACCCCTAGGTCGGTAATGAACTCCTTCATCCAGACTGCTTCCTGTGCTGGCTCCGAGGCTGCCATTGACTCCGCTTCACATGTAGATCCCGCCACGACGCTTTGCTTGCAACTGCACAAGCTTACTGCTCCTCCATTCAAAATATACACGTATCTGGTTTGTGACTTCGAGTCATCCAGATCTGTGTCGAAGCTAGCGTCGACGTAACCCTTTACGACGAGCTCTTCGTCACCTCCATAAACGAGAAACATATCCTTAGTCCTCTTCAGGTACTTCAGGATATTCTTGACCGCTGTCCAGTGTTCCATGCCGGGATTACTTTGGTACCTTCCTACCAAACTTACGGCAAGGTTTACATCAGGTCTGGTACACAGCATGGCATACATAATAGACCCTATGGCCGAGGCATAGGGGATGACACTCATCTTTTCTATATCTTCTGCCGTGGTCGGGCATTGAGCCTTGCTCAATTGCACACCTTGCAATACAGGCAAGAACCCCTTCTTGGACTGATCCATACTGAACTTCTTCAATATCTTGTCAAGGTATGTACTCTGTGAAAGACCAATGAGGCGTCTTGATCTATCTCTATAGATCTTGATGCCTAATATATAAGCAGCTTCTCCAAGGTCCTTCATTGAAAAACACTTATTCAAATAGGCCTTTATACTTTCCAAGAATTCTATATCATTTCCCATCAATAGTATGTCATCCACATATAATATGAGAAATGCTACAGAGCTCCCACTCACTTTCTTGTAAACACAGGCTTCTCCATAAGTCTGTGTAAACCCAAACGCTTTGATCATCTCATCAAAGCGAATGTTCCAACTCCGAGATGCTTGCACCAGCCCATAGATTGAGCGCTGGAGCTTGCATACTTTGTTAGCATTCTTAGGATCGACAAAACCTTCCGGTTGCATCATATACAACTCTTCCTTAAGGAAGCCGTTAAGGAATGCCGTTTTGACGTCCATCTGCCATATCTCATAATCATAGTATGCGGCAATTGCTAACATGATTCGGACGGACTTCAGCTTCGCTACGGGTGAGAAAGTCTCATCGTAGTCAACCCCTTGAACTTGTCGATAACCCTTAGCGACAAGTCGAGCTTTGTAGATGGTCACATTACCATCTGCGTCCGTCTTCTTCTTAAATATCCATTTGTTTTCTATGGCTCGCCGCTCATCGGGCAAGTCAGTCAAAGTCCATACTTTGTTTTCATACATGGATTCTATCTCGGATCTCATGGCTTCTAGCCATTTGTCAGAATCCGGGCCCGCCATCGCTTCTTCATAGTTCGAAGGTTCACCGTTGTCTAACAACATGATTTCCAGGACAGGGTTGCCGTACCACTCTGGTGCGGAACGTGTCCTTGTGGACCTACGAAGTTCAGTAACTTGATCCGAAGCTTCATGATCATCATCATTAACTTCCTCCCCAGTCGGTGTAGGCACCACAGGAACATTTTCCCGCGCTGCGCTACTTTCCGGTTCGGAGGGGGTGACTATCACCTCATCAAGTTCCACTTTCCTCCCACTCAATTCTTTCGAGAGAAACTCCTTCTCCAGAAAGGACCCGTTCTTGGCAACGAAGATCTTGCCTTCGGATCTGAGGTAGAAGGTATACCCAATAGTTTCCTTAGGGTATCCTATGAAGACGCATTTTTCCGATTTGGGTTCGAGCTTTTCAGGTTGAAGTTTCTTGACATAAGCATCGCATCCCCAAACTTTTAGAAATGACAGCTTAGGTTTCTTCCCAAACCATAATTCATACAGTGTCATCTCAACGGATTTCGACGGAGCCCTATTTAAAGTGAATGCGGCAGTCTCTAAAGCATAATCCCAAAATGAGAGCGGTAAATCGGTAAGAGACATCATAGATCGCACCATATCCAATAGAGTGCGATTACGACGTTCGGACACACCATTTCTCTGAGGTGTTCCAGGCGGCGTGAGTTGTGAAACTATTCCACATTTCCTTAAGTGTGCACCAAACTCGTGACTTAAATATTCTCCACCATGATCTGATCGTAAGAATTTTATTCTCCTGTCACGTTGATTCTCAACCTCATTCTGAAATTCCTTGAACTTTTCAAAGGTTTCAGACTTGTGTTTCATTAGGTAGACATACCCATATCTACTTAAGTCATCAGTGAGAGTGAGAACATAACGATATCCTCCGCGAGCCTCAACACTCATTGGACCGCACACATCGGTATGTATGATTTCCAATAAGTTGGTTGCTCGCTCCATTGTTCCGGAGAACGGAGTCTTGGTCATCTTACCCATGAGGCATGGTTCGCACGTGTCAAATGATTCGTAATCAAGAGACTCCAAAAGTCCATCTGCATGGAGCTTCTTCATGCGTTTGACACCAATGTGACCAAGGCGGCAGTGCCACAAGTATGTGGGACTATCGTTATCAACTTTACATCTTTTGGTGTTCACACTATGAACATGTGTAGCATCACGTTCGAGATTCATCAAAAATAAACCATTGACCAGCGGGGCATGACCATAAAACATATCTCTCAAATAAATAGAACAACCATTATTCTCGGATTTAAATGAGTAGCCATCTCGAATTAAACGAGATCCAGATACAATGTTCATGCTCAAAGCTGGTACTAAATAACAATTATTGAGGTTTAAAACTAATCCCGTGGGTAGATGCAGAGGTAGCGTGCCGACGGCGATCACATCGACCTTGGAACCATTCCCGACGCGCATCGTCACCTCGTCCTTCGCCAGTCTCCGTTTATTCCGTAGTTCCTGCTTTGAGTTACAAATATGAGCAACCGCACCGGTATCAAATACCCAGGAGCTACTACGAGTACTGGTAAGGTACACATCAATTACATGTATATCACATATACCTTTGGTGTTGCCGGCCTTCTTCTTGTCCGCTAAGTATTTGGGGCAGTTCCGCTTCCAGTGACCACTTCCCTTGCAATAAAAGCACTCAGTCTCGGGCTTGGGTCCATTCTTTGACTTCTTCCCAGTAACTGGTTTACCGGGCGCGGCAACTCCCTTGCCGTCCTTCTTGAAGTTCTTCTTACCCTTGCCCTTCTTGAACTTAGTGGTTTTATTCACCATCAACACTTGATGTTCTTTTCTGATCTCCCCTTCCGCTGATTTCAGCATTGAATATACCTCGGGAATGGTCTTTTCCATCCCCTGCATATTGTAGTTCATCACAAAGCTCTTGTAGCTTGGTGGAAGCGACTGGAGGATTCTGTCAATGACCGCGTCATCCGGGGGATTAACTCCCAGCTGAGACAAGCGGTTGTGTAACCCAGACATTCTGAGTATGTGCTCACTAACAGAACTGTTCTCCTCCATTTTACAGCTGAAGAACTTGTCGGAGACATCATATCTCTCGACCCGGGCATGAGCTTGAAAAACCAGTTTCAGCTCCTCGAACATCTCATATGCTCCATGTTTCTCAAAACGCTTTTGGAGACCCGGTTCTAAGCTGTAAAGCATGCCGCACTGAATGAGGGAGTAATCATCAGCACGTGATTGCCAAGCGTTCATAACGTCTTGGTTCTGTGGGATTGGTGCATCACCTAGCGGTGCTTCTAAGACATAATCTTTCTTGGCTACTATGAGGATGAGCCTCAGGTTCCGGACCCAGTCCGTATAGTTGCTGCCATCGTCTTTCAGCTTGGTTTTCTCTAGGAACGCGTTGAAATTGAGGACAACGTTGGCCATTTGATCTACAAGACATAGTGTAAAGATTTTAGACTAAGTTCATGATAATTGAGTTCATCTAATCAAATTATTTAATGAACTCCCACTCAGATAGACATCCCTCTCGTCATCTAAGTGAAACATGATCCGAGTTTAACTAGGCAGTGTCCGATCATCACGTGAGACGGACTAGTCAAGATCGGTGAACATCTCCATGTTGATCGTATCTTCTATACGACTCATGCTCGACCTTTCGGTCCTCCGTGTTCCGAGGCCATGTCTGTACATGCTAGGCTCGTCAAGTCAACCTAAGTGTATTGCGTGTGTTCCGAGGCCATGTCTGTACATGCTAGGCTCGACAACACCCGTTGTATTCGAACGTTAGAATCTATCACACCCGATCATCACGTGGTGCTTCGAAACAACGAACCTTCGCAACGGTGCACAGTTAGGGTGAACACTTTCTTGAAATTATTATAAGGGATCATCCTACTTGCTACCGTCGTTCTAAGCAAATAAGATGCAAAAACATGATAAACATCACATGCAATCAAATAGTGACATGATATGGCCAATATCATCATGCTCCTTTGATCTCCATCTTCGGGGCACCATGATCATCTTCGTCACCGGCATGACACCATGATCTCCATCATCATGATCTCCATCATTGTGTCTTCATGAAGTCGTCACGCCAACGATTACTTCTACTTCTATGGCTAACGCGTTTAGCAACAAAGTAAAGTAATTTACATGGCATTATTAATGACACGCAGGTCATACAAAATAATAAAGACAACTCCTATGGCTCCTGCCGGTTGTCATACTCATCGACATGCAAGTCGTGATTCCTATTACAAGAATATGATCAATCTCATACATCACATATATCATTCATCACATCTTCTGGCCATATCACATCACATAGCACTTGCTGCAAAAACAAGTTAGACGTCCTCTAATTGTTGTTGCAAGTTTTTACGTGGTTTGTAGGTTTCTAGCAAGAACGTTTTCTTACCTACGTATGAACACAACGTGATTTGCCAATTTCTATTTACCCTTCATAAGGACCCTTTTCATCGAATCCGTTCCGACTAAAGTAGGAGAGACAGACACCCGCTAGCCACCTTATGCAACTAGTGCATGTCAGTCGGTGGAACCTGTCTCACGTAAGCGTACGTGTAAGGTCGGTCCGGGCCGCTTCATCCTACAATGCCGCCAAAACAAGAAAAGACTAGTAGCGGCAAGAAGAATTGGCAAGCTCAACGCCCACAACTGCTTTGTGTTCTACTCGTGCATAGTAACTACGCATAAGCCTGGCTCATGATGCCACTGTTGGGAATCGTAGCATAATTTAAAATTTTCCTACGCTCACCAAGATGCATCTATGGAGTCTACTAGCAACGAGGGGAAAGGAGTGCATCTACATACCCTTGTAGATCGCGAGTGGAAGCGTTCCAATGAACGTGGATGAAGGAGTCGTACTCGCCGTGATCCAAATCACCGATGACCGAGTGCCGAACGGACGGCACCTCCGCGTTCAACACACGTACGGTGCAGCGACGTATCCTCCTTCTTGATCCAGCAAGGGGGAAGGAGAGTTTGATGGAGATCCAGCAGCACGACGGCGTGGTGGTGGATGTAGCGGGTCTCCGGCAGGGCTTCCCCAAGCTTCTGCGAGAGAGAGAGAGGTGTTGCAGGGGAGGAGGGAGGCGCCCAAGGCTGTTCGTTGCTGCCCTCCCTCCCCCCCTTTATATAGGCCCCCTGGGGGGGCGCCGGCCCTGGGAGATGGGATCTCCAAGGGGGGGCGGCGGCCAAAGGGGGGAAGGGGTTGCCTTGCCCCCCAAGGCAAGGGGGAAGCTCCCCCCTAGGGTTCCCAACCCTAGGCGCATGGGGGGAGGCCCAAGGGGGGCGCCCCAGCCCACTAAGGGCTGGTTCCCTTCCACTTTCAGCCCATGGGGCCCTCCGGGATAGGTGGCCCCACCCGGTGGACCCCCGGGACCCTTCCGGTGGTCCCGGTACAATACCGGTAACCCCCGAAACTTTCCCGGTAGCCGAAACTTGACTTCCTATATATAATTCTTCACCTCCGGACCATTCCGGAACCTCTCGTGACGTCCGGGATCTCATCCGGGACTCCGAACAACTTTCGGGTTTCCGCATACACATATCTCTACAACCCTAGCGTCACCGAACCTTAAGTGTGTAGACCCTACGGGTTCGGGAGACATGCAGACATGACCGAGACGCCTCTCCGGTCAATAACCAACAGCGGGATCTGGATACCCATGTTGGCTCCCACATGTTCCACGATGATCTCATCGGATGAACCACGGTGTCGAGGATTCAATCAATCCCGTATGCAATTCCCTTTGTCAATCGGTATGTTACTTGCCCGAGATTCGATCGTCGGTATCCCAATACCTTGTTCAATCTCGTTACCGGCAAGTCTCTTTACTCGTACAGCAATGCATGATCCCGTGACTAACGCCTTAGTCACATAGAGCTCATTATGATGATGCATTACCGAGTGGGCCCAGAGATACCTCTCCGTCACACGGAGTGACAAATCCCAGTCTCGATCCGTGCCAACCCAACAGACACTTTCGGAGATACCCGTAGTGCACCTTTATAGTCACCCAGTTACGTTGTGACGTTTGGCACACCCAAAGCACTCCTACGGTATCCGGGAGTTGCACGATCTCATGGTCTAAGGAAAAGATACTTGACATTGGAAAAGCTCTAGCAAACGAAACTACACGATCTTTTATGCTATGCTTAGGATTGGGTCTTGTCCATCACATCATTCTCCTAATGATGTGATCCCGTTATCAATGACATCCAATGTCCATAGTCAGGAAACCATGACTATCTGTTGATCAACGAGCTAGTCAACTAGAGGCTTACTAGGGACACGTTGTGGTCTATGTATTCACACATGTATTACGATTTCCGGATAACACAATTATAGCATGAACAATAGACTATTATCATGAACAAAGAAATATAATAATAACCATTTATTATTGCCTCTAGGGCATATTTCCAACAGTCTCCCACTTGCACTAGAGTCAATAATCTAGTTACATTGTGATGAATCGAACACCCATTGCGTCCTGGTGTTGATCATGTTTTGCCCTAGGGAGAGGTTTAGTCAACGGATCTGCTACATTCAGGTCCGTATGTACTTTACAAATATCTATGTCTCCATTTTGAACACTTTCACGAATGGAGTTGAAGCGACGCTTGATATGCCTGGTCTTCCTGTGAAACCTGGGCTCCTTCGCAAGGGCAATAGCTCCAGTGTTGTCACAGAAGAGAGTCATCGGGCCCGACGCATTGGGAATCACCCCTAGGTCGGTAATGAACTCCTTCATCCAGACTGCTTCCTGTGCTGCCTCCGAGGTATATTTGATTTACCACTATCGTTTTGGGGTTATGCATTAGAGACAGCTGCATTCACGTTAAATAGGGCACCATCTAAATCCGTTGAGATGACACCGTATGAACTGTGGTTTGGCAAGAAACCTAAGTTGTCCTTTCTTAAAGTTTGGGGCTGCGATGCTTATGTGAAAAAGCTTCAACCTGATAAGCTCGAACCCAAATCGGAGAAGTGCGTCTTCATAGGATACCCAAAAAGGAAACTGTTGGGTACACCTTCTACCACAGATCCGAAAGGCAAGATATTCATTGCTAAGAATGGATCCTTTCTAGAGAAGGAGTTTCTCTCCAAAGAATTGAGTGGGAGGAAAGTAGAACTTGATGAGGTAATTGTACCTTCTCCCGAATTGGAAAGTATTTCATCACAGAAATCAGTTCCAGTGATGCCTACACCAATTAGTGAGGAAGTTAATGATGATGATCAGGAAACTTCATATCAAGTTACTACCAAACCTCGTAGGTCAACCAGAGTACGTTCCGCACCAGAGTGGTACGGTAATCCTGTTCTGGAAATCATGTTACTAGACCATGACGAACCTACGAACTATGAGGAAGCGATGATGAGCCCAGATTCCGCGAAATGGCTTAAGGCCATAAAATCTGAGATAGGATCCATGTATGAGAACAAAGTATGGAATTTGGTTGACTTGCCCGATGATCGGCAAGCCATAGAGAATAAATGAATCTTCAAGAGGAAGACAGATGCTGATAGTAGTGTTACTATCTACAAAGCTCGAATTGTCGCAAAAGGTTCTCGACAAGTTCAATGTGTTGAATACGATGAGATTTTCTCACTCGTATCGATTCTTAAGTCTGTCTGAATCATGTTAGCAGTTGCCACATTTTATGAAATCTGGCAAATGGATGTCAAAGCTGCATTCCTTAATGGATTTATTAAAGAAGAGTTGTATATGACGCAACCAGAAGGTTTTGTCGATCCTAAAGGTGCTAACAAAGTGTGCAAGCTCCAACGATCCATCTATGGACTGGTGCAAGCATCTCGGAGTTGGAATATACGCATTGATGAGTTGATCAAAGCATATGGTTTTATACAGACTTTTGGAGAAGCCTGTATTTACAAGAAAGTGAGTGAGAGCTCTGTAGCATTTCTGATATTATATGTGGATGACATATCGTTGATCGGAAATGATTTATAATTTTCTGGAAAGCATAAAGGAGTGTTTGAAAGGAGTTTTTCAAAGAAAGACCTCGGTGAAGCTGCTTACACATTGAGCATCAAGATCTATAGAGATAGATCAAGACGCTTGATAAGATTTTTCAATGAGTACATATTTTGACAAGATTTTGAAGTAGTTCAAAATGGAACAGTCAAAGAAGGAGTTCTTGCCTGAGTTGCAAGGTGTGAAGTTGAGTAAGACTCAAAACCCGACCACGACAGAAAATATATAGAGAGAATGGAAGTCATTCCCTATGCCTCAGCCATAGGTTCTATAAAGTATGCCATGCTGTGTACCAGACCTATTGTATACCCTGCCTTGAGTTTGGCAAGGGAGTACAATAGTGATCTAGGAGTAGATAACTGGAAAGCGGTCAAAATTATCCTTAGTGGAATAAGGATATGTTTCTCGGTTATGGAGGTGACAAAGAGTTCGTCGTAAAAAGTTACTGAAGGAAATATGCCCTAGAGGCAATAATAAAGTTATTATTTATTTCCTTATATCATGATAAATATTTATTATTCATGCTAGAATTGTATTAACCGGAAACATAATACTTGTGTGAATACATAGACAAACAGAGTGTCACTAGTATGCCTCTACTTGACTAGCTCGTTGATCAAAGATGGTTATGTTTCCTAGCCATAGACATGAGTTGTCATTTGATTAACGGGATCATATCATTAGGAGAATGATGTGATTGACTTGACCCATTCCGATAACTTAGCACACGATCGTTTAGTATTCTGCTATTGCTTTCTTCATGACTTATACATGTTCCTATGACTATGAGATTATGCAACTCCCGTTTACCGGAGGAACACTTTGTGTGCTACCAAACGTCACAACGTAAATGGGTGATTATAAAGGTGCTCTACAGGTGTCTCCAAAGGTACTTGTTGAGTTGGCGTATTTCGAGATTAGGATTTGTCACTCCGATTGTTGGAGAGGTATCTCTGGGCCCTCTCGGTAATGCACATCACTATAAGCCTTGCAAGCATTGCAACTAATGAGTTAGTTGCGGGATGATGTATTACGGAACGAGTAAAGAGACTTGCCAGTAACGAGATTGAACTAGGTATTGAGATACCGACGATCGAATCTCGGGCAAGTAACATACCGATGACAAAGGGAACAACGTATGTTGTTATGCGGTTTGACCGATAAAGATCTTCGTAGAATATGTGGGAGCCAATTTGAGCATCCAGGTTCCGCTATTGGTTATTGACTGGAGAAGTGTCTCGGTCATGTCTACATAGTTCTCGAACCCGTAGGGTCCGCACGCTTAAGGTTTCGATGACGGTTATATTATGAGTTTATGAGTTTGATGTACCGAAGGTTGTTCGGAGTCCCGTATGTGATCACGGACATGACGAGGAGTCTCGAAATGGTCGAGACATGAAGATTGATATATTGGAAGCCTATGTTTGGATATCGGAAGTGTTCCGGGTGAAATCGGGATTTTACCGGAGTACCGGAGGTTACCGGAACCCCCCGGGAGGCTGTTGGGCCATAGTGGGCCTTAGTGGGAAAGGAGGGCAGCAAGGGTGCGCCCCCCTAGCCCAAACCGAATTGGTTTAGGGGCAAAGGGGGCCGGCCCCCTTCCTTCTCTCTTTCCCCCCCTCCAATCCTATTCCAACTAGGAGGGGGGGGGGAGTCCTACTCCTAGTGGGAGTAGGACTCCTCCTGGCGCCTCTTCCCTTGGGCCGGCCACCTCCCCCTTGGCTCCTTTATATACATAGGCAGGGGGCGCCACACAGACGATTGATTTAATCTCTTAGCCGTGTGCGGCGCCCCCCTACACCAAATTACACCTCGATAATACTGTAGCGGTGCTTAGGCGAAGCCCTGCGTCGGTAGAACGTCAACATCGTCACCACGCCGTTGTGCTGACGAAACTCTCCCTCAACACTCGGCTGGATCGGAGTTCGAGGGACGTCATCGAGCTGAACGTGTGCTGAACTCGGAGGTGCCGTACGTTCGGTGCTTGATCGGTCGGATCGTGAAGACGTACAACTACATCAACTGTTGATCGGTCGGATCGTCAAATACGACTACATCGACCGCGTTGTCATAACGCTTTCGCTTTCGGTCTACGAGGGTATGTGGACACACTCTCCCTCTCGTTGCTATACATCACCATGATCTTGTGTGAGCGTAGGAATTTTTTTGAAATTACTACGAAACCCAACAGTGGCATCCGAGGCAGGTTTTATGTGTTGATGTTATGCACGAGTAGAACACAAGTGAGTTGTAGGCGATATAAGTCATACTGCTTACCAGCATGTCATACTTTGGTTCGGCGGTATTGTGAGATGAAGCGGCCCGGACCAACATTACGCGTACGCTTACGCGAGACCGGTTTCACCGCTGCGAGCACTCGTTGCTTAAAGGTGACTGGCGGGTGTCTGTCTCTCTCACTTTAGTTGAATCGAGTGTGGCTACGCCTGGTCCTTGCGAAGGTTAAAACAACACCAACTTGACAAACTATCGTTGTGGTTTTGATGCGTAGGTAAGAACGGTTCTTGCGAAGCCCGTAGCAGCCACGTAAAACTTGCAACAACAAAGTAGAGGACGTCTAACTTGTTTTTGCAGGGCATGTTGTGATGTGATATGGTCAAGGCATGATGTAATATAATTTGTTGTATGAGATGATCATGTTTTGTAACCGAGTTATCGGCAACTGGCAGGAGCCATATGGTTGTCGCTTTATTGTATGCAATGAAATCGCGATGTAATGCTTTACTTTATCACTAAGCGGTAGCGATAGTCGTGGAAGCATAAGATTGGCGAGACGACAACGATGCTACGATGGAGATCAAGGTGTCGCGCCGATGACGATGGTGATCATGACGGTGCAACGATGCTACGATGGAGATCAAAGTGTCGCGCCGGTGACGATGGTGATCGTGAAGGTGCTTCGGAGATGGAGATCACAAAGCACAAGATGATGATGGCCATATCATATCACTTATATTGATTGCATGTGATGTTTATCTTTTATGCATCTTATTCTGCTTAGAACGACCGTAGCATTATAAGATGATCTCTCACTAAATTATCAAGTAAAAGGTGTTCTCCCTGAGTATGCACTGTTGCGAAAGTTCTTCGTGCTGAGACACCACGTGATGATCGGGTGTGATAGGCTCTACGTTCAAATACAACGGGTGCAAAACAGTTGCGCACGCGGAATACTCAGGTTAAACTTGACGAGCCTAGCATATAACAGATATGGCCTCGAAACACGGAGACCGAAAGGTCGAGCGTGAATCATATAGTAGATATGATCAACATAGTGATGTTCACCATTGAAACTACTCCGTCTCACGTGATGATCGGACACGGTTTAGTTGATTTGGATCACGTGATCACTTAGAGGATTAGAGAGATGTCTATCTAAGTGGGAGTTCTTAAGTAATATGATTAAATTGAACTTAAATTTATCATGAACTTAGTACCTGATAGTATCTTGCCTGTCTATGGTGTTGTAGATAGATGGCCCGTGCTGTTGTTCCGTTAAATTTTAATGCGTTCCTTGAGAAAGCAAAGTTGAAATATGATGGTAGCAATTACACGGACTGGGTCCGTAACTTGAGGATTATCCTCATTGCTGCACAGAAGAATTACATCCTGGAAGCACCGCTAAGCGCCAGGCCTGCTGCAGGAGCAACACCAGATGTTATGAACGTCTGGCAGAGCAAAGCTGATGACTACTCGATAGTTCAGTGTGCCATGCTTTATGGCTTAGAATCGGGTCTTCAACGACGTTTTGAACGTCATGGAGCATATGAGATGTTTTAGGAGTTGAAGGTAATATTTCAAGCAAATGCCCAGATTGAGAGATATCAAGTCTCCAATAAGTTCTATAGCTGCAAGATGGAGGAGAATAGTTCTGTCAGTGAGCATATACTCAAGATGTCTGGGTATCATAATCACATGATTCAACTGGGAGTTAATCTTCCGGATGATAGCGTCATTGAAAGAATTCTTCAATCACTGCCACCAAGCTACAAGAGCTTCGTGATGAACTATAATATGCAAGGTAGAAATCAAAAAGGAGCGTCAAGTGTTGATGGTTAACAAGACCACCAGTTTCAAGAAAAAGGGCAAAGGGAAGAAGAAGGGGAACTTCAAGAAGAACAGCAAGAAAGTTGCTGCTCAGGAGAAGAAACCCAAGTCTGGACCTAAGCCTGAGACTGAGTGCTTCTACTGCAAGCAAACTGGTCACTGGAAGCGGAACTGCCCCAAGTATTTGGCGGATAAGAAGGATGGCAAGGTGAACAAAGGTATATATGATATACATGTTATTGATGTGTACCTTACTAGTACTCGCAGTAGCACCTGGGTATTTGATACTGGTTCTATTGATAATATTTGCAACTCGAAACAGGGGCTACAGATTAAGTGAAGATTGGCTAAGGGCGAGGTGACGATGCGCGTGGGAAACGGTTCCAAAGTCGATGTGATCGCCGTCGGCACGCTACCTCTACATCTACCTTCGGGATTAGTTTTAGACCTAAATAATTGTTATTTGGTGCCAGCGTTGAGCATGAACATTATATCTGGATCTTGTTTGATGCGAGACGGTTATTCATTTAAATCAGAGAATAATGGTTGTTCTATTTATATGAGTAACATCTTTTATGGTCATGCACCCTTGAAGAACGGTCTATTTTTTTTGAATCTCGATAGTAGTGATACACATATTCATAATATTGAAACCAAAAGATGCAGAGTTGATAATGATAATGCGACTTATTTGTGGCACTGCCGTTTAGGTCATATCGGTATAAAGCGCATGAAGAAACTCCATACCGATGGACTTTTGGAACCTCTTGATTATGAATCACTTGGTACTTGCGAACCGTGCCTCATGGGCAAGATGACTAAAACGCCATTCTCTGGAACTATGGAGCGAGCAACTGATTTGTTGGAAATCATACATACTGATGTATGTGGTCCAATGAATGTTGAGGCTCACGGCGGGTATCGTTATTTTCTCACCTTCACAGATGATTTAAGCAGATATGGGTATATCTACTTAATGAAGCATAAGTCCGAAACATTTGAAAAGTTCAAGGAATTTCAGAGTGAAGTGGAAAATCATCGTAACAAGAAAATAAAGTTTCTACGATCTGATCGTGGAGGAGAATATTTGAGTTACGAGTTTGGTATTCTTTTGAAACAATGCGGAATAGTTTCGCAACTCACGCCACCCGGAACACCACAGCGTAATGGTGTGTCCGAACGTTGTAATCGTACTTTACTAGATATGGTGCGATCTATGATGTCTCTTACTGATTTACCGCTATCGTTTTGGGGTTATGCTCTAGAGACTGTTGCATTCACGTTAAATAGGGCACCATCTAAATCCGTTGAGACGACGCCTTATGAACTGTGGTTTGGCAAGAAACCAAAGTTGTCGTTTCTTAAAGTTTGGGGCTGCGATGCTTATGTGAAAAAGCTTCAACCTGATAAGCTCGAACCCAAATCGGAGAAATGTGTCTTCATAGGATACCCAAAAGATACTGTTGGGTACACCTTCTATCACAGATCCGAAGGCAAGACTTTTGTTGCTAAGTTTGGATCCTTTCTAGAGAAGGAGTTTCTCTCGAAAGAAGTGAGTGGGAGGAAAGTAGAACTTGATGAGATAACTGTATCTACTCCCTTGTTGGAAAGTAGTTCATCACAGAAATCTGTTCCTGTGACTCCTACACCAATTAGTGAGGAAGTTAATGATGATGATCATGAAACTTCAGATCAAGTAACTACTGAACCACGTAGATCAACCAGAGCAAGATCCGCACCAGAGTGGTACGGTAATCCTGTTTTGGAAGTTATGTTACTAGACCATGACGAACCTACGAACTATGAAGAAGCGATGATGAGCCCAGATTCCACAAAATGGCTTGAGGCCATGAAATCTGAGATGGGATCCATGTATGAGAACAAAGTGTGGACTTTGGTTGACTTGCCCGGTGATCGGCAAGCAATTGAGAATAAATGGATCTTTAAGAAGAAGACTGACGCTGACGATAATGTTACTGTCTACAAAGCTCGACTTGTTGCGAAAGGGTTTCGACAAGTTCAAGGGATTGACTACGATGAGACTTTCTCACCCGTAGCGATGCTTAAGTCTGTCCGAATCATGTTAGCAATTGCCGCGTTTTATGATTATGAAATTTGGCAAATGGATGTAAAAACTGCATTCCTGAATGGATTTTTGGAAGAAGAGTTGTATATGATGCAACCAGAAGGTTTTATCGATCCAAAGGGAGCTAACAAAGTGTGCAAGCTCCAGCGATCCATTTATGGACTGGTGCAAGCCTCTCGGAGTTGGAATAAACGCTTTGATAGTGTGATCAAAGCATTTGGTTTTGTACAGACTTTTGGAGAAGCCTGTATTTACAAGAAAGTGAGTGGGAGCTCTGTAGCATTTCTGATATTACATGTGGATGACATATTGCTGATTGGAAATGATATAGAATTTCTGTATAGCATAAAGGGATACTTGAATAAGAATTTTTCGATGAAAGACCTCGGTGAAGCTGCTTATATATTGGGCATCAAGATCTATAGAGATAGATCAAGACGCTTGATTGGACTTTCACAAAGCACATACCTTGACAAAGTTTTGAAGAAGTTCAAAATGGATCAAGCAAAGAAAGGGTTCTTGCCTGTGTTACAAGGTGTGAAGTTGAGTAAGACTCAATGCCCGACCACTGCAGAAGATAGAGAGAAGATGAAAGATGTTCCCTATGCTTCAGCCATAGGCTCTATCATGTATGCAATGCTGTGTACCAGACCTGATGTGTGCCTTGCTATTAGTTTAGCAGGGAGGTACCAAAGTAATCCAGGAGTGGATCACTGGACATCGGTCAAGAACATCCTGAAATACCTGAAAAGGACTAAGGATATGTACATCACTATAAGCCTTTCATTTTCTCTCTATTTTCTGCAGTGGTCGGGCATTGAGTCTGACTCAACTTCACTCCTTGTAACACAGGCAAGAACCCTTTCTTTGACTGATCCATTTTGAAATTTTTCAAAACTTTATCAAGGTATGTGCTTTGTGAAAGTCCAATTAAGCGTCTTGATCTATCTCTATAGATCTTAATGCCCAATATATAAGCAGCTTCACCGAGGTCTTTCGTTGAAAAATTCTTATTCAAGTATCCTTTTATGCTATCCAGAAATTTTGTATTATTTCCAATCAACAATATGTCATCCACATATAATATTGGAAATGCTACAGAGCCCCCACTCACTTTCTTGTAAATACAAGCTTCTCCAAAAGTCTGTATAAAACCATATGCTTTGATCACACTATCAAAGCGTATATTCCAACTCCGAGATGCTTGCACCAGTCCATAAATGGATCGCTGGAGCTTGCACACTTTGCTAGCACCTTTAGGATCGACAAAACCTTCTGGTTGCATCATATACAACTCTTCTTTAAGAAATCCATTAAGGAATGCGGTTTTGACATCCATTTGCCAAATTTCGTAATCATAAAATGCGGCAATTGGTAACATGATTCAGACAGACTTAAGCATCGCTACGGGTGAGAAGGTCTCATCGTAGTCAACTCCTTGAACTTGTCGAAAACCTTTCGCAACAAGTCGAGCTTTGTAGACAGTAACATTACCGTCAGCGTCAGTCTTCTTCTTGAAGATCCATTTATTCTCTATGTCTTGTCGATCATCGGGCAAGTCAACCAAAGTCCACACTTTGTTCTCATACATGGATCCCATCTCAGATTTCATGGCCTCAAGCCATTTCGTGGAATCTGGGCTCATCATCGCTTGCTCATAGTTCGTAGGTTCGTCATGGTCTAGTAACATGACTTCTAGAACAGGATTACCGTACCACTCTGGTGCGGAACGTACTCTGGTTGACCTATAAGGTTCGGTAGTAACTTGATCTGAAGTTTCATGATCATCATCATTAACTTCCTCACTAATTGGTGTAGACATCACTGGAACTGATTTCTGTGATGAACTACTTTCTAGTTCGGGAGAACATACAATTACCTCATCAAGTTTTACTTTCCTCCCACTCAATTCTTTCGAGAGAAACTCCTTCTCTAGAAAGGACCCATTCTTAGCAACGAATATCTTGCCTTCGGATCTATGATAGAAGGTGTACCCAACAGTTTCCTTTGGGTATCTTATGAAGACGCATTTCTTCGATTTGGGTTCGAGCTTATCAGGTTTAAGCCTTTTCACATAAGCATCGCAGCCCCATACTTTAGGAAACGACAACTTAGGTTTCTTGCTAAACCACAGTTCATATGGTGTCGTCTCAACGGATTTAGATGGTGCCCTATTTAACGTAAATGCATCCGTCTCTAAAGCATAACCCCAAAATGACAATGGTAAATCGGTAAGAGACATCATAGATCGCACCATATCTAATAAAGTATGGTTACGACGTTCGGACACACCATTACGCTGTGGTGTTCCATGTGGCGTGAGTTAAGAAACTATTCCACATTGTTTCAAATGAAGACCAAACTCATAACTCAAATATTCACCTCCATGATCAGATCGTAGAAACTTTATTTTCTTGTTACGATGATTTTCCACTTCACTCTAAAATTCTTTGAACTTTTCAAATGTTTCAGACTTATGTTTCATCAAGTAGATATACCCATATATGCTCAAATCATCTATGAAGGTCAGAAAATAACGATACCCGCCGCGAGCCTCAACACTCATCGGACCGCATACATCAGTATGTATTATTTCCAATAAGTCAGTTGCTCGCTCCATTGTTCTGGAGAACGGAGTCTTAGTCATCTTGCCCATGAGGCATGGTCCACAAGCATCAAATGATTCATAATCAAGTGATTCCAAAAGCCCATCAGCATAGAGTTTCTTCATGCGCTTTACACCAATATGACCTAAACGGCAGTGCCACAAATAAGTTGCACTATCATTATTAACTTTGCATCTTTTGGCTTCAATATTATGAATATGTGTATCACTACTATCGAGATTCAACAAAAATAGACCACTCATCAAGGGTGCATGACCATAAAAGATATTACTCATATAAATAGAACAACCATTATTCTCTGATTTAAATGAATAACGGTCTCGCATCAAACAAGATCTAGATATAATGTTCATGCTCAACGCTGGCACCAAATAACAATTATTCAGGTCTAAAACTAATCCTGAAGGTAGATGTAGAGGTAGCGTGCTGACGGCGATCACATCGACTTTGGAACCATTTCCCACGCGCATCGTGACCTCGTCCTTACCCAATCTTCGTTCTACCCGTAGCCCCTGTTTCGAGTTGCAAATATGAGCAACAGAACCAGTATCAAATACCCAAGCGCTACTACGAGCATTAGTAAGGTACACATCAATAACATGTATATCAAATATACCTTTCACTTTGCCATCCTTCTTATCCGCCAAATATTTGGGGCGGTTCTGCTTCCAGTGACCAGTCCATTTGCAGTAGAAGCACTCAGTTTCAGGCTTAGGTCCAGACTTGGGCTTCTTCCCGGGAGCAACTACTTACTTGCCGTTCTTCTTGATGTTCCCCTTCTTCCCTTTGCCCTTTTTCTTAAAACTAGTGGTCTTGTTAACCATCAACACTTGATGCTCCTTCTTGATTTCTACCTCCGCAGCCTTTAGCATTGCGAAGAGCTTAGGAATTGTCTTTTCCATCCCTTGCATATTATAGTTCATCATGAAGCCTTTATAGCTTGGTGGTAGTGATTGAAGAACTCCGTCAATGACACTATCATCAGGAAGATTAACTCCCAGCTGAGTCAAGTGGTTATGGTACCTAGACATTTTGAGTATGTGTTCACTGACAGAACTGTTCTCCTCCATCTTGCAGCTATAGAACTTGTTGGAGACTTCATATCTCTCAACTCGGGCATTTGCTTGAAATATTAACTTCGACTCTTGGAACATCTCATATGCTCCATGACGTTCAAAACGTCTTTGAAGTCCCGATTCTAAGCCGTAAAGCATGGCACACTGAACTATCGAGTAGTCATCAGCTTTAGTCTGCCAGACGTTCATAACATTCAGAGTTGCTCCTGCAGCGGGCCTTGCACCTAGCAGTGCTTCCAGGACGTAATTATTCTGTGCAACAATGCAGATAATCCTCAAGTTACGGACCCAGTCCGTGTAGTTGCTACCATCATCTTTCAACTTAGCTTTCTCTAGGAACGCATTAAAATTCAAGGGAACGGTAGCATGGTCCATTGATCTACAACAACATAGATATGCAAAAAACTATCAGGTACTAAGTTCATGATAAATTAAAGTTCAATTAATCATATTACTTAAGAACTCCCACTTAGATAGACATCCCTCTTGTCATCTAAATAATCACGTGATCCATATCAACTAAACCATGTCCGATCATCACGTGAGATGGAGTAGTTTTCAATGATGAACATATCTATGTTGATCATATCTACTATATGATTCACGCTCGATCTTTCGATCTCAGTGTTCCGAGGCCATATCTGCATATGCTAGGCTCGTCAAGTTTAACCCGAGTATTCTGCACGTGCAAAACTGGCTTGCACCCGTTGTATGTGAACGTAGATCTTATCACACCCGATCATCATGTGGTGTCTCGGCACGACGAACTATAGGAACGGTGCATACTCAGGGAGAACACTTATACCTTGAAATTTAGTGAGGGATCATCTTATAATGCTACCGCCGTACTAAGCAAAATAAGATGCATAAAAGATAAACATCACATGCAATCAAAATATGTGACATGATATGGCCATCATCATCTTGCGCCTTTTATCTCCATCTCCAAAGCACCGTCATGATCTCCATCGTCACCGGCTTGACACCTTGATCTCCATCGTAGCGTGGTTGTCGTCTCGCCAACTATTGCTTCTACAACTATCGCTACCGCATAGTGATAAAGTAAAGCAATTAAATGGCGATTGCATTTCATACAATAAAGCGACAACCATAAGGCTCCTGCCAGTTGCCAATAACTTTTACAAAACATGATCATCTCATACAATAAATTATATCGCATCATGTCTTGACCATATCACATCACAACATGCCCTGCAAAAACTAGTTAGACGTCCTCTACTTTGTTGTTGCAAGTTTTACGTGGCTGCTACGGGCTTCTAGCAAGAACCGTTCTTACCTACGCATCAAAACCACAACGATTTTTTGTCCAGTGTGCTGTTGTAACCTTCAACAAGGACCATCCGTAGTCAAACTCGATTCAACTAAAGTTGGAGAAACAGGCACCCGCTAGCCACCTGTGTGCGAAGCACGTCGGTAGAATCGGTCTCATGAACGTGGTCATGTAATGTTGGTCCAGGCCGCTTCATCCAACAATACCGCCGAATCAAAGTAAGACATTGGTGGTAAGCAGTATGACTATTATCGCCCACAAATCATTGTGTTCTACTCGTGCATATCATCTACGCATAGACCTGGCTCGGTTGCCACTGTTGTGGAACGTAGGATGCAATTTCAAAAAATTTCCTACGCAAGCAAGATCTATCTAGGAGATGCATAGCAACGAGAGGGAAGAGTGTGTCCATGCGTTAGGTTAAAGTGGTTGATGTAGTTAAACATCTTCACGATCCAACCGGTCCAAGTACCGAACGTACGGCACCTCCATGTTCAGCACACGTTCAGCTCGATGACGTCCCTCGAACTCTTGATCCAGCAGAGGGTCGAGGGAGAGTTTCGTCAGCACGACGGCGTGGTACGTTAGTGATGTGATCCGCGCAGGGCTTCGCCTAAGCACTACGACACTATGACCGGAGGAGTAAACTGTGGAGGGGGCACCGCACACGGCTGAGAGAACAATTGATGTGCTATGGGGTGCCCCCTGGCCCCGTATATAAAGGAGGGGAGGAGGAGGCCGGCCCCCTAGGGGCGCGCCAAGTGTGGGGAGTCCTAGTAGGATCCCCCCTTCCTTTTCCGGAGTGGGAAAGGGGAAAGGGAGAGGGAGTAGGACAGGAAAGGGGGGCGCCGCCCCTCCCCTAGTGCAATTCAGACTTCCATTGGGGGGGGCTCCCCTTGCGGCCCTCCTCTCTCTCCACAGGCCCACTAAGGCCCAATATTCCCCCCGGGTTCCGGTAACCCCTCTTGTCTCCGGTAAAATACCCGAACCAGTCGAAACCATTCCGATGTCCGAATACTACCTTCCAATATATGAATCTTTACCTCTCGACCATTTCGAGACTCCTCGTCATGTCCGTGATCTCATCCGGGACTCCGAACAAACTTTGGTCACCAAAACACATAACTCATAATACAAATCGTCATCGAACGTTAAGCGTGCAGACCCTACGGGTTCGAGAACTATGTAGACATGCCCGAGACACATCTCTGGTCAATAACCAATAGCGGAACCTGGATGCTCATATTGGTTCCTACATATTCTACGAAGATCTTTATCGGTCAAACCGCACAACAACATACGTCATTCCCTTTCTCATCGGTATGTTACTTGCCCGAGATTCGATCGTCGGTATCATCATACCTAGTTCAATCTTGTTACCGGCAAGTCTCTTTACTCGTTCCGTAATGCATCATCCCGTAACTAACTCATTAGGCACATTGCTTGCAAGGCTCATAGTGATGTGCATTACCGAGAGGGCCCAGAGATACCTCTCCGATACACAGAGTGACAAATCCTAATCTCGATCTATGCCAACCCAACAAACACCTTCGGAGACACCTGTAGAGCATCTTTATAATCACCCAGTTACGTTGTTACATTTGATAGCACACAAGGTGTTCCTCCGGTATTCGGGAGTTGCATAATCTCATAGTCAGAGGAATATGTATAAGTCATGAAGAAAGCAATAGCAATAGCAATAAAACTTAACGATCATTATGCTAAGCTAACGGATGGGTCTTATCCATCACATCATTCTCTTAATGATGTGATCCCGTTCATCAAATGACAACACATGTCTATGGTCAGGAAAGTTAACCATCTTTGATGAATGAGCTAGTCAAGTAGAGGCATACTAGGGACACTCAGTTTTGTCTATGTATTCACACATGTACTAAGTTTCCGGTTAATACAATTCTAGCATGAATAATAAACATTTATCATGATATAAGGAAATATAAATAACAACTTTATTATTGCCTCTAGGGCATATTTCCTTCAGTAGTGATGAAACTGAGTCAGAAGATGAAGTAGATGACACTGAATAGGGTGATGAACATGAAGAAGGTGAATCTGGACAAGAAGACGAACATGAACAAGAGGAAGAAGTTTGACAAGAAAACAATCAAACACATAGTAAATGGGAGCACCCTGCTGCACTCTAAGGTACTATTGTAGCTCATATTTGATCGTTTGTGCTTAACTACAAAACTAATCCATGTGTAACTATATATGAATTATATTTTTACCCAATTGTAGGTCTCTAGTGTTTGTTGTCAGATGTCACTAAACAATAAAGAGAATGTTGCGGTACCTCACCTACAGGAAGTCAGGTGACCAAGCATCAGACTCGTTGCGGTACCTCAGAAGGAGCGGTGAGGAATACGTTGAAGAGAAAGAAGATTTCTGAGACAACAAGCATTAAAAAAGCTACCCAAGAAAGCTTTGCTACAACCGGAAACAATATGGGCTAGGAAAGTTGAAAAATTATCATAGGTGAGTTGCCCTAACTTCAAAGAATATGTACAAGTGCTACTTTTACCTAGTTTCTTATTTCTTTTGTAATGTTACTACCTTCGGCAGAACCTATTTAGCTTCCCATTAAAGGCTGGGCTGCAAAGTCGTCTTCGGAATGATTGATCCTGTTAACATATTGTCCTTGAGTTTAGTGCATAAGCTAGTCTAGACGAATGTTTTTTGGCATCGCCGATTGCTAGTTAAGCTATCCAAGACTAAGAATACAAAATCTGACCTCTGTTTTATTTGGTTTACATTTTCTAGATTTCTTGTAGTTGTACTAAGATGAACTCTGTTTTTTGTGGATATATAATATTGAAAACTATTGACAGATAGAGGGAGGTGGGAATTCCCACCTGGTTCAGTGCATCAATTCTTAGTCTTACCAAACGTTCGTACATGCCTGTATTTGCATTCTTCCATTTTACCTTTTGTACCTGTGCTTGCATTCTTCCATGCCTGTCCATCTTAGATGCAAGCTGAAAGTCGAAGCTGAAGGTTACACGCCGCTACTACCATCATGTACTTGGCATTGATTATCTACTTAGTAATAAGCTCATCTACTATCCTCTTCTCCGTAATCCTTGACAATAATCCGGAGTTGTTGTGACAACACTGCTGCAGGAATACCTAGCAGCGGTGGGCGAAAAAACGCCAGCAGTGGTGGGCCAGGCTGCCAGGGGCGCTCGCCATCGACCTCCCGCCACTGCTATAACCGCATCAGTGGCGGGAGCCCGCCCGCCGCTGGTAGAGCCCTGCAGTGGCGGGCGATGCCTACTGGCCTGCCACTGGTCGTGTCTCTTTAGTGGCGGGCAGTGCTGATACGTCTCCAAGGTATTTATAATTTTTGATTGTTCCATGCAATTATATTATCAATCTTGGATGCTTTATATGCGTTTTATACTACTTTATATCATTTTTTGGGACTAACCTATTAACCCAGTGCCCAGTGTCAGTTTCTGTTTTTGGCTTTTCAGAAAATCAATATCAAACAAAGTCCAACCGAAAAAATCTTTGATTAATTTTTTCAGGAACAGAAGGGATCCTAGAAGCTTAGGGAGGAGACCAGATGAGATACGAGAGAGCCACAAGATCGAGGGGCGCGCACCTTGAGCTTGTGGCCCCCTCGCAACTCCATTTGACCTAATTCCAAGCCTATAAATTAAGACATATTCCCAAACCAACAAAGAGCTACTTGAAACACTTTTGCCGCCACAGCAAACTTCTATTCTTCCACGACTCCATGTGGAGGCCTTTTCCGGCACTCTGCTGGAGGGGGAATCTATCATGGAGGGCTTTCTTTGTTTTTTGCTTCCTTCTCAATTTTTCAATGAAAATTTTCTTTTTCACTTTTTGAACAATTTTTCAGATTTTCTGCATACATTGTACATTTGTTTTGTATATATTGGGAATAATTTACATTTTTTTCAAATACATGATTAATAGTTTTATAAGAATGTGTTTTGATGTCTATTTTTAAATGTTGAGGATATCGCTTATTGTTTGCGTCTCGGTCAGCTGGGGATTAGATATTAATAGGAAATCGGCGGATTAATCGATTTTATCGGTCGACTATTAATCGGCCATTTTTTGCAAATCCCAGGTTCCCGACACTAAAACATGCTATATTCAACACCAAAACAATATTGGATAGAAGTGTTACCTTGATTCCTAGCCTTTGAATCCTTGTATAATGACAAGCAAAATAGGACAATAGTACATATTGCATAAGAAGGTCCACAAGATACAAATAAACATAGTTTTTGGAAAGATAATGTTAGGAATAGGCATGATTTATCGGTAGATTTTTGATAAATCGCTTGCCGGAGTGATAAATCGACCCAAACAATAAACTGTGAAGATAAGGCATAATCTTATCGGTTACCCCATGAGTAGTGATAAATCGGAAGATAAATGGCTGAATCGGAAGATTTCTTGAACAATGCTATTTTTTGATAGACATTGTATATTTTTGTTACATACATAAAACATGTTTAATACACGATTAACATTTCCTTCATACATAATTTTTTTTTTTTCAAATACATGCTTCTGAACAGCTTTTCAAATATGTACTAAATATTTTTTTCAAATGCAGGGTGCCATTTTTGTAACATTGTATAAACAGTTTCTTAAATATGTTGTACCTTTCTTCAAATACATGGTGACTTTTTTTAACACTGTATAAACATTTACACATTGTATAAACATTTTTTAACATTGTCTAAATCTTTTCTTAAAAATACCACAAGCATATTTTGGAAAACCGGAACACATTTTAAATTGAAGGATATGCAAAACAACTCGCCCGCATTTTTTTGTGTGGTTTTCTCATCTTTCTTTCACTATTCTCATCGACTTTCTTCGGATTTTAGTTTTTTCTTTCTGTTTTTCCTTTTTTTGATATTCTTTGTTTGTCTCTTCGGTTTTCACCAGTTTCCTTCTGGTTTTTTCTTTGCCTTTGGTTATTTCCTTCTTCTTTTCTTTTGTATTTCTATTTTTTCAACACATTTTCATACACATTTTTATTATTGGTATACATACAAAACCTTTTTATTCAGATTCAATTTTTTTAAAATACATGATTGATATTTTTAAAATTTGTTAAATACATGTTAAATACACAGAACATTTTTTGATGCTAGCACATTTTTTTAAAGTTATGCATACCTTTGTTTAACAATACATGAATTTTTTTTTGAACGCGCAATCAACAGTATTATCATTTACACATGATATTTTTTCAATATCAGACATGTAAATAATAGAAAAAAGTAAGAAGGAAAAAAAGTTACAAAACAACCTGAAAGCTCATCCGTATGTTTTTTTTGAGACAAGCCTATCTGTACGTGTTATAGCCTCGGTAAAGGGAAAGTATCCCGTCTCTGGCTGGGTCTGGCCCATCTAATATGTGCTGCAACCAATTTCTACTCCGTCTCGCTGTATAGGCAGGCGTGGCGTCAAATCCTATTCGGCGCTTTGCACCGAATACAATGCATTTGGTACAGGTCGCATACCCCTCCTGTACGCTTGGTTGGATAACGGGCCGGCCCATCCAACTTCCTCTCGCCTTTTTTTCCGTTTCTATAAACTGCAAAAAGAGCGTGCACGGCGGGAGGTCCTAGTCGGCGCCTTAAGCGCCCGCGAAGCCAACCGGCGCTCACAGGAGAACCTTAGTGGGCCGGCCCATAAACACGTACTGCAATACTGTAGCGCGAAAATACCACAAAAAAAGGCATCGTGGGGAATGGAACTCAGGCCGCGACCATCCTCCAATAGACTGGCTACCACTAAACCACCGGGCTACTAGTGACTTAATGCAGCGCACACCCTTTAAGAACTACTCTAGCTGCGCTATTTGAATTAGAACAAGTTCACTAATTTGAGGAAAAAAGTTCACCAATTGACCGGGCTGACCAGTTGATTTTTTTCTGAATGTTCAAAAAATATGTGTATCTTTTCTGAAAAATCAGGAATTAAAAAAATCGTTCACAGGTTAAAAAAGCTTAACGAATTTAAAAAAAAACTGATAAAAATAGAAAAATTTCATCAATCTTCAAAAATAGTTCATCGACTTTGAAAAAAGTTCACTTGATTTGAAAAAAGTTCATCGATTTTGAGAAAAAGTTCATCGATTTTGAAAAAAAGTTCATCCAATTTGGGAAAAGTCAACGATTTTGAAAAAAAATTCATTAAAATTGGAAAAAAAGTTCATCAGATTTGAAAAAACTGCATCAATTTTCAAAAAAGTTTATAGATTTTCAAAAAAGTTCACCGAATTTTAAAAATAGTTCATCGATTTGGGAAAAAGTTCATAAATTTGGAAAAAGTTCATCGGATTTCAAAAGAAATCATCAATTTAAAAGAAAAGTTTCAGATATTTGCAAACAATTGGAGGAACCGGGATGAAAAAAAACAGAAAACAGAAAAGGAAAAAAAGGAAAACGAAAAATGAAAAAAGGAAAAAAGAAAAGGGAAACAAGAAACGGGAGAAGATATAATAAAACAAAGAGAAAGTTCCATTTAAACAGATGCCACTGCGGTGGCGCAGTGGTTGTTCTACCAAAACTTGGTCTCTGCGGTGCGTGTTCGATTCAGCACCAGCGCTCTATCTTTTTGCAGAATTAAGACACATAGAAGAAACCCCTAGATGGGCCGGCCCATCGCCTTCTTTTTGCAGAATTAAGACACAGAGAAGAAACCCCTAGATGGGCCGGCCCATCGCCTTCTTTTTGCAGAATTAAGAGACAGAGAAGAAACCCCTAGATGGGCCGGGCCATCGCGGGAGCGCTGCAGGCGCCCGTTTGCGAAAACACTACTAACGGGCGCCTGCAGCGCCAAATAGGAATTGCCTTGCACGGCAGGATTCGAACCCGGGAAGTTCTTGTAAAGAGTACGACGCCATAACCAGCCCAACCACCGAGCATACGTGTTCATATAGTGAGTTGTTTCGCGGGAAGTGCATGGATGAATCTGGGTACATATGAACCCACTTCGGAAAACATATTTCTAAATGCAAAAAAAAATCTGAAAATTGTTACACTGATACGTCTTTCATGTTCTTTGTGTGTGCATAAAGTTTCACGGAAAATTAACTATTTTTGTGGCGTGTGCAAAAAAGACAAAATATTATGTCGTGAAACTGTATTTAGAAGCACTGAAATTTGTCTTTTTTACAGAGACAAAACAAAAAGACATTTTTTCATAAAACTTTGTGCCGCGCACACACATTTGCGAACATGTGTGCAATTTTCTTCTGAATTTTTTGACTTTTAAAAATGTGCTTGAAGTGCATTTTTTGAAAAGTGGGTGCATATGCCCATGGGTGCAGGAGGTGCCCTCTCGTTGTTTCGCCTTTTCTTCTTTCTTTCTTCGTTTTTCCCTCTTTGTTCCTTTTTTCTTTCTTTTTCCAAATTCGTGAAAAATAATTGTGAAATAAACTCTTGAACTTTTTCCTCGAAATTAGATGAACTTTTTCAAAATCGATTAACTTTTCTCAAAATCGATGATTTTTTTCAAAACAGCAGAACTTTATTCAAAATTGATGAACTGTTTTCAAATTTAATGAACTTTTTGCATTATTTGGTGAACTTTTTTTCAAAGTCAATGAACTTTTTGCATTATTTGGTGAACTTTTTTTCAAAGTCAATGAACTTTTTTTAAAATTCATCAGCTTTTTTAAAATTGGTGAACTTTTTTTAAAGTTTGATGATTTTTTTGAAAATGAGTGAACTTTTTAGATCTGTGAGCATTTTGTTTTTTGAATTCTATTTTCTGAAATTCGAACTTTTTTCTCGAAAATCAACAACGAAACGATCGAGCTGTTTTTTTTTCTCTTCGGTAAACGAAACAATTGAGCAGAGAAGCGCTCATTGTGCGGGAGCTCAACAGCTCATTATTGGGCCGGCCCACGTAGCCAGGCGTGCGGGCACTGGTTTCCTCTACTGGCGAATAAGGCGCCAACGAGTAGCTCTCAGGCGCAGCCAGGGCTATGTTTCGCCCATGCAGTTTCCTATTAGGAATCGTCTACGGGAGAGCGAGCAGGCCCGACCCATTAGTGCATGCATATTTATAGATGTAACCCTTTCGAACGGGAGACGCATAGTGGTCACGCATACTGATGATTGAAGACACCTATAGCTAGCAAGTTTCATCAGCACGAAGACCGGAACAGAGCAAATGAAGGGGGGAGGAGGAGATGTCATTTGTGTTGCATGTGCGCCACTTGTCGCAACCTAGAGAGTTGGAGTGATCTTTGCAACGAGTACTCCTCAACTAGTGATTTCGGTGTGAAGGCATCCTTCTTCTTTTCGCTTCATTGTTTCTTTCTTTGGTTTTTCTTGGGCTTTTTAGTGGTTTTATTTAAATTTCCTTTTCCCCTTCGTTATTCCTTGTTATTGATTGCTTCCTTTGATATTTATTCTTCATTATACTTTTAGTTCTTTTTTATTTCTTTGTGGGTTTTATTTAGTTTTATTTCCTTTTTTCTTTGTCTATTTTAATCGACTTCCTTTTTTAACACAAAATCTACAATTTGTGAGTACACTTTCTCTATTTCTTGATATACTTTGGACATTTTTAATTACGTGATGTAAATTTCTTATAAAATATATCTTTTGAACAATTTTTTGGATACATGCAACATTTTTGACAAACACTTTTACATATTGCATTAGCAATATTTTTTTTCCAAAATGCATGAATATTTTTTTACATTGTACTTAGCATTCTTAACATTTTCACGGATATTTTTCCTCGAAAACTTGAATATTTTTAGCGGAAATAAAATTTTCTTAACCAACGGGAACATTTTTCATATTAGAATAAAAAAGACTTTAAACGTCACAAACAGTGTTTTGAATCTCGGCAATTTTTCTTTAAAATGTCCCAAACCAATTTTGGAAAGTCGTGAACAATTTTTCAGTTGTAACGTACATTTTTTGAATGTGTGTTACATTATTTTAACATTGTACAAACATGTTGAATTTTATTTTCATTTTATTTAAATGTCTTGTTTCTTTTTGTAGTATATAATTAACATTTTCCATACTCATAATTAACATTTTCCTATACACGTGTATCATTTTCCAAATTGGTGCTTAATTGTTTTTCCAATTTTTCATGTAAAGTGTTTTATTAGTATATAATTAAATATATAGAATATTTACAAATTTAAATCGTCGTGCTAAGGCCCATAGGACTAGCGCACAAGAACCACAACCACCGCCAACGAAGAGAAGCGTAGATCAGGAGGGTCCAACCTGAAGACATATGAACAAAGAATATATCCACATGGATTTATCGAATATATCCACATATGAACAAGAGACGCATTGTCAAGACGGAGACTAGGTGAGGTGGACTTATTCCATCTTCAGGGAGCCGCCACTGGCTTGTCTTCTTGAGCAGAACACAAACACTAATTGACCTTAAGCAATCAACTAAAAACAGAGCAGGAAGTCTCTCTCAAGCAAGGGCTGAGATCCACCGCGCCTCCATGGCCCTAAGACACCGGAGACGAGGAGGATCGATGGCGGTGCCAACGGGGAGGTAGAGAAACCCTAGTTTCCTGGGCAGTCATGAGAGACGCCAAGAGGTACGGATAAATTAATAGTAAATGTAATATATGATATCAAAATTATATCATTAAAAACTCCTTTTACATGAGAACTTGACGGTATAGTGCCAACAATTAGTGCCCCTAGCTTCTGATGTGGCGCTATCTCATATAAGATGCTTCCACAAGGCTACCTCCAACCCTCACCCTCCGCTCATACTGAATTTTGAATATTCTACCAGGTCGGATGATGCAGAAGAAAATGTCAGCATATAGATGACACTTCCAATTATTTGGAAAGAAGTTGAAACCCCCAGCCTTTGCATAGTTGCAATGCACACAATCATATTTATTTCAAATATGATTAACATCATCCAGTAAACCGAGAACAATTCATTCATCCACAGTCATCATTAGCATAAGGATGTCCCTTTCAGAAAAACAATAATGTTTAGCCTTCATGTATTGGCTCTATCTAGCACACAGTTTTTGTGGAGTAACACCGCTGACTATTTATTCTCGTACATGTTGAGCAAGATTTGTTGCCTCATATGACTTGTAGTTGGAGGTTAGGGCATCCAGCTTTATACTTGTGCTTGTTGAACAACTCCTGCAGAGCCATCACAAATTTTTTGTGCACTTCATTTATCTGCAGTCATCACGTACCAGGCATCATTACAGACTGAAAATAATCAGCACATGTTAATTCATAAGCAATACAAAAATTACTATGCCTTTTACTTGCCACTTTTAGTTGCAATAAAATTTATCCTTGCCTAATCATGGGAATTTCATAGGAATACCAAACTACTCCGGGTTTTGTGATTTTGTATCAATGGAAAAATAGCATGCTATGATGAAATTGCGTGGCCCTTAAAATACACTATTTAGCGTGCCGTATATGGTGCTAATTTTTCACTGTTTTTTATAGAGTAAATATTCGGGCACCACAACAATTGAGGCTTATCTGAAGAACACCACTATTGGTATTTTTCTTTCACAAGTACCGGGGCAAACTACCACTCAATAAAAAAATCTTGCATTTGCTCGACATCATGTCTAATATGTGGGCCCAAGTATATGACATTTGACTTCTCATTTGACACCAATCCCACACGAAATCCAGTACAAGGAAAATCCTTAATATTTTATACTTTGGATGTCAAATGCGCTTTCTCTAGACTAATCTTTATTTTCTACCCCCATTCCTGAGAGTTCATGTGTTTTGGACAAAGAATCCAAAGACATTGTTATTACGTTTTTAGTCCCTGTAGAAATCCATATTGCATGACATTCTAATGCATCCTTTCTTATTTCTACAATTTTCATTTCATGTAACCCAAAAATATCTAAGCCATTTTGTCATTGCTATTTCTTTCTTTCTTTTGTGACATAACAAATCATGTTTCTTTCTCACATAAAGATGCTACAGAGCACATATTATTACCCTTACATCCACCCCTTGATCATTGTCGATTTACCTCTATAGGAAATATGTTCATATCAATTATAATACATGAACAAAACAAGGTAGAAGGATTGCCACCTCATCCATTGTAGGTTGGTTATTTTTCGTTACTTCAATAGGTCTTCCAACAAACACATGCATAGGCAACCGAAATGGTATGAAGGTTCTGCATCAGAGTATTATGTATGAGCAAGTTGCAGTTATCTAAAGTTTCCATTTTGAATAAACATATGACAGAGTATTTATAAGATGTAAAAACCCCATTTCTTAAATCTTAATCTAATGGAAACATTCTATATATTACATAATTACTGAACAAGACATCGTGTCAACTGAAAGAATGGTGTGACAAACATATTATATGAATCATACTAGCATTTACCCGAATTTACCCCAGAAGACAATTGCGGGAGCTTTGAGTACTCCAGCTATCTTAACAAGTAAATTACTTCCGGGTCTCCACCAATTGTAAACACGATCCTGGTTAAGCAAACAAATAATAATGAAAGAACACTAGCTTGTGGTTGAATTTTTCAAGATGATTACCGAATGCATGCGTAGAAACATGAGTAACTCAGAAATGATTGGGAACAAATATTTTACAAATTAAATTATTGAAACATAGTGATCCTGAAAAGCATATCGATGAAACTATGGGAGGAATTCATTCAAGTAATGTGTCTTATGAAGTTAATTACTTGTCCAAAGCAGAACACTGGGACTAAAGGGCAACCAGTTTGAATGGCTATTCTTACGAATCCTTTCCTTGATCTAATGAAAGCAACCTGCAAAATTTTCATTAGTAGTAGCATGAAGTATAGTTGCTCCGGGACTCTTTTTTTCAGTCCATGATGGTAGAAATTGGAAACAAATTTACTTCTGAGTCAGGTTCATGATCCATATATCGCATCTCACGCAGGCCTCCTGGCACAACGGCACAACTATAGCCGGCTCCGAGATAGTAGGAGAAGTTCTTTCTCGATGCCGGAACTAACCCTAGCCAGGTCCATATTTGCCGCTGGAAAGGTGTGTAGAATGCCTGATTAAAGGTGTGTAGAGGAATAATATCAACACCAATAAATGTTTTTTTTCTTGATTCCAGATTTAATTTTTTTGACACCAATATATGTGCAACTAATACATAGCAATTGTATTTGCGACAAAGCAAATGAGAAATCTAGTTGCTTTCCTTTTGACCTAAGTTGAAAGTTACAAAACCAATGATTTTGCAATTCTCATACTAGCCACTGACTTGGAACCGATAGCTAGTTTTCTTAGCTTCATTAAAATACTTAATTATTAATTTATGATAAAAAAGTCGTTTAGTAACTTGTGCTCTTCCACCCCCACAGGGTGCTTGGTCACATGCTACATAATATAAATTATAGGCCATAAATTCACACTGTTGGAACTTCTTTCAAATACGAAAGAAATGTTGTACACTTTTAATATAACTCATATGTTTTAGTCAATTTATGGCCAGAAATAATTTATTATTTTTAAAAAAGCATTGAAATTCAGCCGGCTCATTACAGCTCGTGTGTTAGCTGTGCAGCGTGGCCGTCCAATCTCTTTCAGAATTCTGTGATGCATGTGCGTAGCAACCCACTTTTTCGAAGGCGACTTTATAGGGACATGTGCATCATCCCCCAGGACTTTATAGTGACTTTCCCAAGTCGGACTTTATAGGGAATATTCCTTCATGCCCTTTGTCGTTGCATATATTGCACACAACAATACGGAGCCGAGCACGTGTCAACGCCGTAGCATGATAACAACCAATACCGCTGGGGCTTTGGTGGGGTCCACCCACATCCGAGGGGAGCACCTAACCTTTTTTTTCCAGTGAGTTTCCTGAATCTAGGCTGCGTTCGGTTTGTAGGTACAGAAAACACAGGATCGGAAAACTACAAAGAAATATGATTGATTGTACAGTACTAGCCTATGGGGTTGTAAAACAGATGAAGAGAAGCATGCGGGGCGTTCGAAGCGTAGGTGTGAAAAGCTCTGTTACCGATAAAACTGTGTACGTTGTGGTGGTATTTATTCGCATGCTATGTTATCAGTTTGTCTCTTGCCTCATGCATGGCTGTACTTTTTATTTTTTTATTCGAAGTTGTGTTGCTTTGACTCGGGCATCCGCCAAGAATGAGATTGTAGTGGATTTTTGCAATCCTCTAGAATGAGCACTTGAAGGCAGGGTCTCCTTCAAATTTCTGTAGCACAATCCTATAAAGCGAACGGTTCGGAGGTGGGCAAAACTACGGGTTTGCAAACCTGTAAATTTCCTTTGTTTTTCCTGCAGACTGAAAAGAGCCCTAACTTGTGATCTATCGAACCTATGGCGGCCCTATATTTTAGGGTTGTCATGCATACTTATTTGACAATTGGTAAAGAGGGGCTAATAATGAATAAGTCTGACAAATATGAACATTAATTAAATTGAGGTTCTTAGTTAACTACCGCGCTACTTGCTAAGATCTTCATCTTCGGCAGAGGCATAAACCCCATGGGGGCTGCAACGACCCACAAGCCCAAGGGCATAGCGCAGTGCGGCTCATAACCAAACACTGCAAATCAAGACAAAGATCCCATCAGCACTGATTGCACAAAAAGATCAATTCGAGTACCGCTTGCGTGCGTGAGAGCTATGGGAGAGAAGCAAATTAGTAGTAAAGTAAACCGTAAGCTGTATTGGGATCAAATGCATCGTAGTCCTCCACATGCAAAGTGATGGGGAAGTAGCCGACCGCGTGTTTGCATATGAACCTGGCAACAGTAACATTCATCATCCAGGGATATCCTAATGCAAAGATTGGTGAAAGAAAAACGTGCCGGTCAGTCAGCCAAGAAAAGAGGGAAATTGTCTAGACCTGGCGACGTTTCGCCCCCATCCGTTAGTGTTACTCACAGGAGCGAACATGAAGAAGAGCTGCGTGCCTAGTACCCTGCACATATATGAAGTGACACAAGGTCACAAGCAGTAACATGCATGGTTACATACAAATTGCAAAGCTTAAACTAAACGGAAGGGGAAAAGACAAATGGAGGAGATGACGGACAAGGCGGCAATGCGTCCGGGGAAGACGAAGACGGATGCCAAGACAAGCAGGAGATTGAAGTGGATGGCTCCAAGCCACAACGCTAAAGCCACCACAGTGCGCACCGGCGACGAAGCCGCCGTGCCTGGCCGGAACACTGTCGAACCATCCTCCTCATTCTTCCCCGCCATAGTGTAGGCCGTAGCAACGGCGGTGCCCATTGAAACTAAACGTACGCGGCATTTATTAATTTCCACAGCAGGTTCCCAACAAATGCTCACAACAACAGTATGCAAAAAGTCGTACCTGCCGCGATGCGAGAAGCTCTAATTCGGTCTTGCACTAGCATGCACGGAGGACGGTTGGTCCGTTGCTCTAGTAGCTTGCTTTATGGAGGTGTTGATGGTGGGACCAAGGAAGACAACTTCAAGCTATGATAAAATAGCGCAGCCGTCAAAATCCAGTATAGTGACGTAGAACAAAATATGGGTGGAAATGGCTTAGCGGAGATAATTTTTCTATAGCGAACTATTGTGGGTTGGTTTCATCTAGAGAGATATTGCTCAGAATACCATAGCATCCTATTAGCGATGCTATAGCACGTTATTTTTTTCAAGGGTGGATAAATATTTACAGCAACTCAGAACAAATGAAAGATTTTTTGGTCGGCCGGTAGGGGTACATGTAGAACAAAATAGGGGTGGAGATGGCTGAGCGGAGATAATTTTCTTTTACAGCAAGTACTTTTAACAGCCCAATCACAAACGTTAGAGGGGCAGACTGTACGTGATGATACCATTGCACGCAGTTTAAAATGTAAACCGCGTAACTCAAATCAAACCATGTCTTAAACTTGACATTGGTGCTCGCATTTTCTTGTATTTATTTCAGGTGTTTCGACGATGTGCCTTTAGTGGGAGAAGACGTTCTGTGTGAAAAGACATTCCAGTAAGCTACGGAGGCATCTGTAGCGACTTCGTCAATCTCAAGATGGTGTGCCGGCTCAGTCCCTCGAAAGTGCTCATAGAGGTAAAATGTGCTTCGTGGCACCAACCGGTACTAAAGGTTAGACCTTTAGTCTCGGTTCGAGCCACGGACCGGTACTAATGGGGTTGAGGCATTAGTACCGGTTCGTGGCACCAACCGGGACTAAAGGTCTAAACCTATAGTCCTGGTTGGTGCCACGAACCGTTACTAATGCCTCAATTTTCAAATTCTACCCCCCACCCGTGTATCGCCATTTCAGTTTTGAAAAAACCCCCAAAGAAAATGATAAAAAATTGAAAAATTAAAATTCGCCGAGATGTAGTTATGTTACTACATCTACTACTTAGGAAAATTTTAAAACATAAATTTGGACATGTTTTGCAAAAAAGTGTTATGAAAAAGTAAAACGGCTATAACTTTTGCATACGATGTCGAAAAAACCGTATAATATGTCAAAATGTTCAGCACGAAAATCCGCATCCGATGTGAACTGCCGTAGGCCTGTTTGAATTTTTTTTAGAATCCTCAAATTCTAAAAGGAAAAAAAAGTTATGCTCAAATTTCAGTTTTTTTTGAATTTTGGTTAAATCTGGTCAAACTACTTATTCAAGAAGTATTACTGGGTACTAAATAATTATTCAAGAATATTAGTGTTACTAAATAGTTATTCCAGTTTTTTTAAATTTTGGTCAAATCTGGTCGAACTGTGGTCAAACTATGGTCAAACTACTTATTCAAGAAATATTAGTGTTACTAAATAATTATTGTTTTTTAGAATAATAGTTTCAAACTCAAACGGTGAAACGTGTGACTTCATGCTCAAGCTAAACTCCTGGGGGTTAATAGGATTGACATCTTACTATTGTCAGGAAAACAACAAGTGCAGACTTGAAAACGAGGGGGAATAGAACCCGGAAGTTAAGCGTGCTTAGGCTGGGGTAGTCAGAGGATGGGTGACCGGCTGGGAAGTTAGATGATTTGAAATGATGAGGGGTGATTAGAGATTAGAGGTTAATTGAGCAGTGATGAGGAGTGATTAGAGATTAAATTATAAAATAATTCAAAAATAAAAAATTAATTTTTTTAAAAAAAATCTAAAAATAAATTCGAACAAATTCCTTTAGTCCCGGTTGATGTTACAAACCGGGACCAAAGGTGGAGCTCCCGGCCACGTGGATGGCCATTAGTCCCGGTTCGTATAAGAAGAACCGGGACTAAAGGGGGGCCTTTAGTAACGACCCTTTAGTCCCGGTTGCGAAACCGGGACTAAAGGCCCTTATCAACCGGGACAAATGACCCTTTTTCTACTAGTGCCTGTCTTTGCTGCTGTGTTCGGCGTCGGTCATCTCGGAAGCGACATGTCATGTGTGCCGACGGCGAGAGAGCAGCACAAGCCTGAAGTTTAGACAGAGCCAGCCTAATACACACATGAACAAAACCAGAAAGCACAAAACAAAGCCAGCTTGGCTGCTCCTAAACGCTTATCTCAGGTTTTTAATCAATCCACTGTCCCTGATGCAAAGTTTAATCAAGAAACATCAAAGTGTGTTGGTGCAAATTCATCACCGAAGCATTCAGCCCACAAACATTACCTTTCCTTTTTTTTCTTTCTAAAACAAACATTATCTCGTGCTCGCCGTCTTTAGAATTGATGGCCGTCTGTTGCAACGATGCGCACTACCGGTCAGCGGCCAGGGTGGCACTACCGATCCGTTTATGTTGTGCGCCGTGGAGAGCCTCTGCAGTGTTGGGCTTTGAATATGAGTCAGCGGCTTTTGTTTGGAGCAGAGCCAAAGTCGCCGCTATGTGGTCTACAGGCCTGAATGTAATTTATGCTACTTGTGGTGTTCTTTGTACTGTACTACCTTGATAAGGGTATGAATAAAAAAAAGGGATGACGACTACTACTTGGCGCCAAAGAATACAAGGCACTATGCACTGGGATATTGCATACGTCGACGGGTATCTTTCCTTCGACAAAGGCTGGATTTTATTGACTCAAAATAAAGCATCAAGTGGATACGAAACATAATGAGCACGCACCCGACCTCCGCATTGCTAGGATGCAAGCACACCAAAAAACTCACCGGTAAAATGCAAAGTCATACAAGACCAAAGCTATGCCGAAGCAAGGAAAAAACCCCCGAAAGTGATCGACAAACTATGACAATGACCATATCTGCACCAACTATCTTTTGACAATGGAAGGACAACAAGATTTTTCAACGGCAACGCCTTCATAAAGGAAACAACGCTCAAGCGCCTTCATCACTGGATCCAACCAGTAAAAGTCAGATTCTAAGTTTTCATCCCGAAGAAAAAGTCTGAGCGAATATGTGCAATGCTTTCAATAAGATAACGATGCAAAAACATCGTCTTTGCTATGTATAACCAACATGGGTCAGACCTTGGGTTTTCACCCCGAAGCTCCAGACCGTGTACTCGAGAAGCACCATCAATCGAAGTCAATCATGAATTGCCGCCACCACTTTTTCACAATCCCTATTGGTCAGACCAGTATTGTGGGTTAAGAATAGTCGGGATGGTGCTCTACGGCAGTTCTGGCGTGCCTCTTGTACGTCAGATGAGCCGCGTCCAGAAAATATACTGGTTTAGAAGAACATGCTTGTACTACTGTTTCAAGTCATGTATACTACTAGCACATTGTACGATAATCCAGTTCTGAGTTCAGGCTCATCTGCATCCGTGCTGAAGAAAAAATATCAAAACAAATACTAGGAAATTTTAACAAACTCCAATTGTTTTTTGCATCATAGATAATTTGACGCGTGAGGTCCACTCCAATTTTCAAATCATTTAGACATCTGAGCAGCTCTCGGCAAAAAGACAAATTCAGGGTCTGTAAAAAAGGTTATTGTTCATGTACTGTTTTGATCCAATTTGTCCTTTTTCTGAGAGCTACTCGGATGTTCAAAGTATCTGAAACTTCGAGCGGACCACACGCAATAAATTTTCTATCATGCAAAAGAAAATTGGAATTTATGAATTTTTTGTGACTTTTTTGACCAGGTGCAGATGATGTTGGGCACCGAAACGCTGCAGTCCACATTGAATAGAGTCTATAGACACCATACTCAATGTAACTCACACAACGGTGGGATGGATGTGTCTACCCTAAAACTGGAAATGTCTGTACGACCCTAAAACTATCTACAGTAAGGTGGATGTGTACTAGTCCCTCACCCCAACCAGTATAAGGTTACGTAAAAATGCTCTATGATAATCCCGTTCAATCAGTTCGTTTTTGCAAATTTTGATGTTTCATTGACTTGTTTTTATTTACTTGGTGTCTAATTAGTATATTAAAATATAAAATAATAACAACGCATCAAATTTCGGAAACCAAACTGGGCGTTGATGTAATGTGTTTAGCAGTAGGTGAAGTGGCTAATTCAACTGTCGTAGCAAAACCAATTGAATTTCCACGTGACAAAAACAGGTGGTTTAATATGTCACCGGTGGGGCTGGACCAGTCTGATATAGTGACATTCGGACTACCGTACAAAGATAGCATAGGGGAGTTTGCCAAAAGAGTATGCAGTCGAGGTCAAGCAGACTCCATCGGGGAAGCTCGGCCAGCACCACCAGCCTTAAATTCAATGATTATAGTGGAAAAGTGCAAGGAATGATATCATTAGTTGACCGTACAACTGTAACGACGCTTAGCTTGGTCTTACAAAGATGGAACAGTCCATGCCGTTGTTACTATCCATCAATCGAGATGAGATCGTACTGAAAAAGAGATGATAACAGTCCATGCCGTCGTTACTACTCAGCAATGAACATGTTGTGGATATGAAAAAGAAAGATTTCAGAACGGTCCAAGTTGTTGTCACTATCAAGCAATTCAGACGAGATCGGCATGAAAGTGATAATAATAATAATGGTCCATGTTTGTTACTACCCACCACTGATGATCAGGTCGACATGAAAGAGAGATTAAAACCGTCAAGTCATTGTAACTATGCAGCAGTAAAGCTATGAGATCGACATGAAAAATAGATGAGAGGGAAAGAAACAATCTCTAGGGGACAGACAACTAGGGACAGTGCATATTGGTTTAGTACATTGTATAGAGACCGGAAATTCTCTAGTATTCATATCTATCCACGCGAACCATCCCTCGCTGCTTGCTCTCGCAGGCGACCTAGGGAGAAACCCTAGCTGCCGGACC